>NW_017099939.1:3427-8668 GCF_001412225.1 Nicrophorus vespilloides | reverse complement strand
GCTCACGTGCAGCTATTTCTGGTTGCTTTTCATTAGGACTATTTACATGTTCACCGACCTTGTGCTATCAATAAAATTATCCCTTTGTTTCATGTCTACGATTTACTGATGTCATTAAAAAAGATGATATATCCGGAATATCTCTGACATACAAGAACGCTAACTAAGAAACTAAAATTAAGCACAACAGGACCCGGTATCACACCTGGAGCTTACGATAGCTAAGCTATTCGATAAAATCGATACGCTGCTGAATGTTGTGTTGGCTGTCGTGTCGAAGTTGACGTAATGGCCCACACAATTCGCTTGGTTCTGCCAACGGATTGGCTCAGCATAACGACGAGCTGAACGCTTTCCTCGCCAACCAGAGGGTGGACGTGATGATGATTTCGGAGACGCATCTCACTGAGACGCTATGTGACGTTTCCCAGATACACCCTGTACAGCACTAACCACCCAGACGGTACCGCGCACGGAGGGACGCAATTCTGATAAAAATACGTTCAAACACTACGAGATTCCGAAGTAAGTCAGCGAACACCTGCAGCATTCGAGCGTGGTCGTGGTTAAATAACTATAATCGCAGTGTACTGCCCACCGAAACATTCCATCAGGCAGGAGCAGTTTCAGGACTTCTTCGACACGCTTGAACATGATAATGGTGAAGATGATTCTGGAGAATCAGAGATTGACATACTATTGATGGACCATTAGAAGTAGAGAACCATATAATAGATAGAGAATTAGGATCATGTAATGATTCTAATCAAGCTATTGGTGAAAGTATAGATACTTGCACGATGCAAGAGGTTCTCAACATTGATGAACAAGGCAATGAAGATCTAGGAGAAGGGCAGACAGATAACGATTCTTCAGAAGATGATTCAAACAAAGAAAATACTGGGAGCATGATTGTGGAAAATGAGTAAGATTCTACATATATCGACCAGCAAGCTGGCTGGCTATGTTCCCAGTCCGTTAAAAGAGTATGACCATTCTGAATTAGATATAGTTTTCAAGGAATTGATAGAAGACGTTCATAATATAAGAAATCCAGAAGGAGGCCATCAGGGTGAAATTAATTATGAGCAAAACAACATGAGTGAATGTTTATATTTATATATGGTTTAATACTGAGAGCATATGAAAGCAAATGTGTAAAGTTTTATATCGATAACATTTCAGTAAAATATTAATACTACAAATACTACAAATTTACACTAATTCTAATAATCTTAACAACGAGGTATCTTGTGATTTTTTATTAGTAAATTTGAGTCAAATACAATAATAGCTAAAAATAGCACTTTAATAGATTTTCATATTTTTCATAGGGTAAATTGGTTATTTTTTTCTAATTAAACAAATAGATCAGTTGGCATAGTTGATTCATTTTTAATTGATGACTTATGTTCAGTGAGAAATACTCCTGTAGCAGTGTTTAATCATGGACCAATTAGAATGAATCCTGGACCAATGAGAATAAATCCTGGACCAATGAGAATAAATCCTAGACCAATGAGAATAATTCCTGAACCAGTCAGAATGAATCTTGGACCAATAAGAATGAATCCCAGACCAGTGAATACAAATCCTTTCACACCACACATGGAAATATTTCGAGCAAGACTCCTGGCACCAAGTCATGTAACGCCTGTTCAATCTTCATCAAGTTATGGTAATTTATTTATTATATCATTTTCTTATATATTAGTTAAAAAGATCACTTCTTCAAGGTTCCCTACCCCAAAAGAAAGATCTGAAAGTTCTATGTCAAAAAGGAATTCTAGTCCTTCTATTCTAGTTCATATAAGAAAAGCGAAAACTACTAGAAGTAAGTACAAAGTAATTTCGAATAGAAGAAATATAATTTTTATATTTCTAGAATGTTTTAAGGAAATTTGTTTCAAAATATATGCTAGTAAATTTACATATTTTTATTGTCTGCTTGTAGATGAACCGAGTGAAATAGTTAACGTCCCGAATATGTGTCAACATAGAGACTATAACAAGTAAGTAGTTAACAAAACACAAAATTCAAACATAACAATCATTGTATTAAGTTTCTATAGAAATCATACTTATAAAAGATTTACTTAACAACAATAATGAATGTAGATTGTCCTATTACAGGTCAATAAATTTAATAAGAATAATGCCATTATATTCTTTTTTTTTGTTATTTTCAATTGATGTAGTCACTCTTGTCAAGAAAGAAATACCCAATGCTCCAAAAAAAATTATGTATTTTAAAATAAACGCCAATATTACATTATATAATATAACAACAATGTTTTCTTTTTGTTAACATGAGTATCCGATCATTCTAACTAATTATTTAATATATATTTTTTAGATTCCCAAGTAGAACAAGAAGTTAATCTCGTCTCACTAAGGAAATCATTTACAAAAAAATAATAATATATAAATAAAGCAGTAGATTGTATGAAAAAAAGGCATTTTAGAAAAGAGAAATATTTCATCACATATTTTTTTAATAATTTTCAAGTATTATATATTATGAAGTTATTTGTGGTTTATTGTATACATTTTATGAATCATAGAGTGTATATTTTGTATATTTGAAATGTTATTAAGAGTATTATAAAAAAATGAATTAGTCTGCAATAATTCATTTTATAAAATAGATTTTGAAATTATTTTATGCATGTTTAGTATATTTTTATAGTTATTCAAAAATTATAATTCATAAAAAACAAAAATGAATTCGAGTTATCTTATAACAGACTTGGAAAGCTAATTTTCTAAAAAAAAATAACATTCATGAAGAAGTATTAATCTTTCTTAGTTTAAAATTTAAATTCTAATTAATTAAGCTGAAAGGGTTGGAAAGGTCAAACGATTCGATCATATTGTTAAACCCAACAATTCAATAAAAATGAACTCTTAAGATAAAAACAATAAGGAGTTTTTCAAATTCGTGTACGGGAAAAACACGATCAAATAAGAATGTAAAAAAAATGTAAGGTAAATCCAATTATTTTATCACGTATTCACTAGAACCTGTTTGTGCAATCCATTTTTATGAGATTTTATTTTTGTGCGATTTGTTTTGTTCGATTTTTTAATGCGGTATATGAATTCCAAAGGCGCCATTGTAATGTTTTCTATCAATGTGCTCATCGATTCTGTTAGTCAATTTTCAACCAATTCATCACAAGAAGATGCGCGTTTTGGATTAACACAAGTGCAGGAATGTGCATTTTGAAAATTTCTATATGTGTACAATGAGAAATTAAATGTTTTTAAAAAGTTTCCATGTGTAATTTAATTATTTATTTGTTTGGATTTTTTTATGTCGTTTATTTTATGCGGTCCCTATCTATTACACATAAACAGGTTTTACTGTATATGATCTTATAGACAACACAAATTAGAGAAGTTAACGAAGATATCGATGTAAGTCTAAAACATTACCAACTATTATCCATATGAAAACGCACTTGTTAACTCTTTGAAGTGCGTGAAATTCTTAAACTTCTAGACCCAACAAATTTTTAGACAACGGATGGCATGGCCTATTAAGATTCATCTTTTAACAAACCAGGATAATTCCTTTTTCCTGGACATTTCCTCCAAAATTATGACAATGATCCTCTAGGCATATTGAAAAGGTGGTATATTGCTTGTACCACCAACCCTCAAAGAGGGGAAATGTAAATATTACATGTTCCATTATTAGGAGTAAGTTTATTTTACTTTAAATAGCTTTGTAAGTTAATACATTATATTTTGCAGTAGTCAATGGTCAGATATTTCAGGTATTATAATCAGATAATTATTAAAAAAAAATCTTGTTGGTATAAGTGTATTATCATCCAATGCACATATTAGTTAATTTAATTATAAAAAATAAATGTTATAATAATTCACTATAGAGACATCTATTTATGACTATTTTATTGTCACTCAAAATATAATTGCACCCCTAAAAGTATAAGGTAAAGATCCTAAAATTATTTATTTAAAACGGGTAATACCTAAAAAAATTATGAACGAAGAATAATTAGTTATGTATTCAGCAAATTTGAATTTTTTAAATTAACATTTTTACAACATAATAAATTGGTCGATTTATTATTTGAAGTGTAAAAATTCATTGAAATTATTTTAACCTATGCACTACAAACTTGTAGATCAGAGTTACCCCATTTTGAACTTAAAAATATTCTGCGACCCTCCGAAAGATTGGTCTAGAAAAACATCTAGTATTGATCTGCTATCAATTTTTTTTGCGACCCCCAAATATTTGTTAATTTAATTTCCTAACATCTGACTCCATCTGTTTTTATTGTCACAGGCCTCACTCACTCAATAAAATTTTCATAATAATCTTAAAAAATATTTAGTGTTAATAGCAAATAACATTTAACATTTAAAACCGTTTTTTTATATTTTTATTTTGTAATCAAATTATATACTTAGCTGTTTCCTAAAAAAATCTCTTATTTACAAGTTTTGGGTTTATACCAAATCATAGAAAAGTTGACTTTTTAAAACTGGTTTTTATATAAACTCATGTATTTTAACAAAATTCAATTATTTTTTTACACCCTTATTAAATTTATTTTCTTTAGCTCCACGCAAAAAGGGATAACTGTTTGTAACTATTTTATATTACCACTCAATCATAAGTGAACCCATGAAATTGTCAGATTTATGATCTTAGAATTGTTACTTTTGAAACAAATGATTGGTTTTGGATAGGATTTTTTATTTTTAGTATTTGGTATTAGCTAATAAATCGAAGAGAAAATTGTGAAGAACAGATTATCTTAGTTGTCATGAGAACAACATATAGCTTACTTGAGTTTTCATTATAATATTGATCTTAATTATTAAAATATTTTATAAACGTTCATGAAGCATCAACTTTTATCGTATTTCGGATGGTTGTAAGTGTAAGATTTATTTCACTAAGTATTGACTATAGTTTCTATATTAGCCGGTGGAAATGAGAATGAATCTGGGACTTACCTGTATAATCTATATAAATCAATTATAACTTATCTTTAAGATGTTATCCCAAATCTATCCAGGAATATCACTGAAATAAAATTGAAATACCTCGCATAGTGCGGTTTCGATCAAGTCGACTTCACTATAATGCAGTTTGAATATTTAGAAAAAAAAACTAATTTATAATTGAGTAAAATAAAAAAAATAATACAAATGAACATTTTATTTATTTGTTAAAAGCTTGGGATTTTGCTATAATCG
>NW_017099939.1:0-3402 GCF_001412225.1 Nicrophorus vespilloides | reverse complement strand
ATTATCCGCACTATGAAAAGTGTTGTTTATAAGAAAGCTGAGTACAAGCATTAACAGCGCATGATGTCGGCTCCGACGGCAAAAGTGAATATTGAGTGAAAATAGAAAATGTATAAATTTAGAAATGTTTACAATACGATTAATATATGTCAATTTACATATGTACATTAATAAAGCTGTGTTTGTGTTTTCGAAGCAAAATTTTGAATCAAACATTAATTAAGTTGTAAAACGAGCATGTTTCTTTGAAGTAGCTTCGGGTAATTTGAAAATAAGTTTTTTACATTAAATTGTTAATACAAACATATAAAACTGTAATACCTCGCATTGTGAAGCTTCGATCAGGTTTAGCCCGGCTTGAAAATTTTAAAACAAAGTAAATTTTAGTTGAGCAAAAAATAAATAAATTCTAAAAAAAATGTTCACAACATTATTTATTTCATACATTAATTATCTTTTTTTTCTTTACCTGTATTAGTGCAGTTTATATTTATATTAGTTTATCGATTAGTCCGGTTTCAAACTCGCACTATGCGAGGTATTGGTATTAATACAACCAATATAAATTAATTAAAGAAAAGTGAAGATGATTTGCAACAAAATATTTTTGTTTAAATACAAACATTGGGTCTAAAAAACGTTTTCAAATAACGCCATAGAAACAAAATACTAATAAATCATTGATATATCAAAGATCTCTGTAATATTGTATAAGCATTCACCAACATTTATTATAAAAATATAATTATTTGAACAATAACTTAAACATATCGTAAATTGAAATAAAAAAGGACACATTATATAAGTAATTTACAAATCAACCACAATTTGATAAGAATATAAAGGAAGAACATAACATACATATAAATTTATGATATAAGTAATACAAAATTATATGAAAATTATATAATATATATATTTTAGATTATATTTATGTTTATTTTATGCACTTACAATAATTATTATAGTTGATTGAATAATCAAATGAATAATGTAAAAATTGCATATAAATAAAAAAAATAGAGGATCATATTATTTTTATTGTAACGAAACCAAATTATAATATAGAAGTTATATAGTTAAAAATAATATTTATTATAACATAAAAATAAATAAAAACATAATAATTAGAATAAAAATGATCAACTTTTACAAAGTTTAAGGAAATATTCGGAATAATAAACATAAAATGTTGATAGCACAGTTAATATAATTAAGTATACAATTCTAATAGATTCGATGACCACATGTTAAATTTAAAATGATAACTTTACAATTTTACATCATAATACAATATTGTCATCCACTAGACTACATAATTATAAAGACATAATAAATCGGTCTTTAATAAGAAATTCAATTGCAATTAATTGAAATTATATCTCGGACCGACAAAAATATAAAAATTATTGGCAAGAATATGAGAAATATTTCAAGGGCAGGTTGATGGTTAATATATAAATACAAACAAATATAGATAGATAATAAAATATATTTTTTCTCGAAAATTTTGACTTAATTCAAAACGGGCAAAGGTCCGCGAACCACAAGTTGAAGAATACTGCAAAATGTAATAATTGCATGCCATATACCTACTCTAAAACGTATATACAAATCGTTATTGACTATAAGATTGGCAGAATCAGTTTTTTTTTTCATTGTTTGGCAAAATCATCTATAATATCAAAGTTAATTGCAAAATAAAAATATCTCAGGATTTTACGATTCTCGAATACGGACAAAGGCTAAAGAAATGGTAGTATTTTAGTTTTAAAAATGTCCGTCCGACGGAAAACTGAAAGTTTAGCGTCTAAAGAACAAGAATCTGCGTTATATTATTAGCAAGCAGCTCGTTTAGTAATGAGTTACTAAATTATTATTTTTTATCAAACAAAAGACATAATGAGATTTATAATTACTAGTTTTATAACAACATATTATTTTATTTTTGATATTATTTAAAATTTAATTAAAGAAAGTTCTACAAGTTTTCATATATTACATACAAAGCGTATACTTCGAGACCACATGACGATTCAAGCCAAGTTCCCGGTTTCTCCGAGCATCTTGCAGTTGAGGGTAAACTAACTCCTGGATCTAAAACCGACGAATTCGCAGTAGGACGGAAGATGCAAAAACTCTTGTGGGATGTTTTGCCTGGTTGTTGATTGTTTTAGCATTGAACCCTTTTTTTATATTACTATCTTTATTATTTAAACGAAGAAACGCGTATATCATGTTTTTTCTTTTTCTTTCTTGTTCTAATATCATATAAAATGGTTGATACTTAATCTCAAGCTAAATGTTCTGTAAATGTCAACAGTGCTAGTGTATCGTCAGGTATTCATAATAATAGCCAGCTGGAGAGTTTTGTGCAACATCAAATATTACAGACAATCATGAGGTTTAACGGCAATCCCGATAATTAAGAGTACCTTATCCTTAAATGTAATAAGTTATACAATAACGATAAATTACGCTATTTATAGGCAGATACTAGAGTCAATAATATCAAGTTTTGTCGTAGAAACTAAGAATTTCTTCAGGGAAAAGATAATTAACATTTGGTTACAATTACGTTTAAAAGTTTTTTCCGAAGTTGCGTTTTGGAGGAATAAACTAAATGTCTGTAATCAAGACAAAAATGAAACGGTGCATTCCTTCAACACAGACTTCAACGATATCTCGATTAAAATTGTTGACGCAATGACAATTTCATTTAATATAGATATTGCTAGGGAACATAGACGTTTATTACCGTTTAAATTATTGAACAATTTTAAATTAGGACTTATTCCAGAAAGTAGGGATTTCATAAACTTAAATGAACTAAATACTTTAGATGACGCATGCGTTATAGCTGAACAAAAAGAGTTAGAAATTAATAGAAGGAGCCACGATCAGTTGTATGAAATGACAAACTTATCAAATTCCTTCAAATATTTTAATATGAGGGACAATCCCCGCCGATTAAATAATTCAAACTTTAATAATGTACGCGGTAATAATTTCCAAAATAATCAATCAAATTATAGAAATCATGCTGATAATTTTCAAAATCATCAATCAAACTTTAGAAATCATACTAACAATTTTTATAATCACCAATCGAATTATAGATATCGTCACGATAATTTTCAACATAATTATTTCTGCATCTCTCGCAATTTTAACGTTAATTATGTTAGGCAGAACGCTTCAGATAACAGAAATAATCATATGCAGAATAGACAATGGGAGAATAGATATAACAGCAATAAAAAAACAATAACAGACAAATTTATAACAACTGTGGTTATAATGCATATAATTTGAATTAATTCAATAACAGTCCTGTCCTAAAAAACCTGTTCATATCCGAACGTTCCGCCCTCACTAAAATACGACCTCCTAATAATCCTC
>NW_017099938.1:25158-29718 GCF_001412225.1 Nicrophorus vespilloides | reverse complement strand
AATTTAGTGCAGTGAATGTGAGGCCATCCCTGGATGTGTGTTCCGCTTTATATTATTAGTGATTTAGTGCTCTAGGTATGCTAGTCGTGTATGCAATTAATGCTCTGCCGCCTCCTCCTACTCCGAATCCTCCGCCGCTTCTGCCGTCTCTAAATGCAGCGAGCAAATACTTCTAAATTAATTTAATACACGGAGGAATATTTAAATCCCGCCAAAGTTCAAACACGGACCAACTTTAATCCCCAGGACGTTCGCGACGATCGTAAATCAACGTGTTTTGAGCAAACCGTTCTTAGCTCTTTTATCATCACTAATACTAACTAATTACACATCGCCTCAAGATTATACAACTACTCTACTTTATTATAATCAAATCTAATGTCTATTAATTAATAAAGTAGTTAACAAATTTTATAAATAATTATTGTAAAAATTAAAATTTGCTGAAATTTATTCTGAAAGTTATTACAATTGAACGGTGTTGAATTTTTAATATTTAAACGCAAATTATGTCACATGGAAATTGTTTTTATGAAAGAAGTTCGAGGAAAACCGTTAATTTCATTCACATAATTGAATCTGTGATTTGTCACATTGAATTAGAAAAATGAAAGTTTTGATCAAAGTAAATTTAATGAGAAAATATACTATGTTTATTACAATATAATGAAATTATTAATTGAAAGAAAATAATTAAACAAATACATTTTTTTTTAGGTTTTTTTTTAATTATTGTTTTATTAAAATTTGTTGAAATTTATTCTGAAAGTTATTACTTTTACCGATACGTCTACTGAATTTTTCACAATCTTTTTTTTACGGAAATTGAACGGTGTTGTATTTTTAATATTTAAACGCTCCGCACGTATATAATTTTTTTCTTTACGAGGCGGCCAATTATATATTATTTTTTTTATAGTTCGAGCTGTAAAAGACGAATAATCATATAATGCGATTTTATTCGTCTAGACAATGGCGATAAAAATTGTACCGAAGTGTTTTTGGTGGTGATGTAGAAAGAAATTGCGAAAGAAACGACGTTTTCAAGAGATCTGTTTGTATTTTATTTTTATTATAAACGGTTTGAAACGTTGCGTGTCGCACATGAAATAATCTGCGACGGTTTTGTTTCGTAAATTGTCTCACATGGAAATTCGTGTTTATGGAAAAAGTTCAAGGAAAAACGTTAATTTCATTCACATAATTGAATCTGTGTTTTTTTTCACATTGAATTAGAACAATCAAACTAAATTGAACGAGAAAATATACTATTTTTATTATAATATAATTATTACTTGAAAGAAAATAACTAAACAAATACAATTTTTTTAGTTGTTAGAATTAAATGTTAGATTAGAGGTTAAATTTCTCGACAACCCCTTGAGATAATTGCATCATCGACCACTCTGTAGACGAAATCGAACTTGAGATAATTGCTCTACCACGGAAAGCTGAATGTCTCACCTTTTCAACGAGCCTACCTGTATCTTGGACCTATCATCGAGTCGTCTGCTATGAGCTGGAGAAATTAGATGTTAGGTTAGAGGTTAGGTTAGGTAAGAGGTCAGTTTTTCGTGAATTTCTCGACAACCCCTTAGATAATTGCATCATCGACCACTCGTATGAAAGCTGACTGTTTCACCTTTCCAACCAGTATACCTGTATCTTGGTCCTATCATCAAGTCATCTGCTATAAGCTGGAGAAATTTGATGTTAGAGGTTAGGTTAGGTAAGAAGTCAGTTTTTCGTGGATTTCTCGACAACCCCTTGAGATAATTACATCATCGACCACTCTTATGAAAGCTGAATATTTCACCTTTCCAACGAGTCATCGAGTCGTCTATGTTTAACTTTGAAAATTGTCAAATTGAGAAACTTCTAATTAGTTAATTTACGTAATTAATAAATAAATCAAATTAGATTTTTCTCAATTTTTAAATCTAATTAACTTTGGTAATAAATAATCGAATTAGAATTGTACGAATTTCTTAATATTTGTAAATAATTTAAAAAAAAAACCAAGATTAATTATACATTTGAATGTAAGTGTTTTTGTACTTGAATGATGTAACAAGCGATTACTAAATCTGTCTATAAATAAATCAAAGATGTTGAGGTACAAAAAAAAATCTCGACTTAGTCTGTAGAATGTAGTGTTGAGAACGTGTGAAGATACAGGAAATAAAGGGATTTATTTGCGGGGCTGCAGGGAGTCAGAGTGCGGCCTAAGCTGTTTCGCAGATAAATCACGGCCACTTTTAGCTAGAAAACTGAGAGTGTGGATGGAAAGAAGGTCAAAACCGTTTGGCTACAAAAAGAAAAGAAACAAAGCAAGAATAATTTACTTTTATTATTGATGGAAATTTCAATTAAAATCAATTTTGTCTTGCAGAATTTAATTTGAAATTAATTGCAATAAATTGATGTAATCAAATTTTGTAAGTGTGGAGCAAATCAATGAATATTGTTGTTGTTGCATCAAATATTTGCAATTAATAATTTTAATTCAATTTAATTAAAAGTTCCGATCGGAATGGATAAATATTAACTGTGCACGACCGAAAATGGAGTGTGATTGTTGGACGAAATAAATAACAGATTTAATAACCAAATATGAATTGGTATCGAATTGGCAGTCTGCAACTGCATTCCGAAAATGATTACTCGACTATTTGCCTAAAAGATGTAATCAGTTTCGCTTTAATTTCGACGCGCTTCAAATTAAATATTTTGTGATACAATTGATACAACAACAGTTTGGTTTATTACATAATTCGACCTTTCGCGTTGTTACTATCTATAGATTTGTTGAGCCTTGAACCTTGAACGATCGATGATGATTTTCGTGAGTTTTCTGATTGGAAACGATCAAATTATTTATCGCTACAGTTATATAATTTTATTTTAATTTATAACATTGATAACATTTTTGTTTAATGACGATTTTATACAATTTCATATATTCAGAGATTTCTATAATAATCAATAAATTTCATGAATAAATTAAATATTTCTTACGATAATTCAAAGAAAATAACACAAAATAAAAATGAATTATTACTAAGAACTAAAATTTAGATTTTTATTCACAAATTTAATTTTTTTTTATTGTTGTATAAGAGTAAATATATACACATCCCTTGTTTTATACAGTACTTTTTTTTACACGTTTTCGCTTTTACACGGTTAAAAAAATTGAAAAATAAATGTCGATTTACATGGTTTTTCATTCAAAATGTTATCATTTCGATTTACACGTTTTTTTTCAGGATTTCATAACTGCTACTACACTGATTTTGGTACGACTCAAATCAAATTGAACTTTTCTTAATGAAAAATGAAAGTATTAGATTTAAGATTCATCAAGTTGATTGAAATATTGGAAGATAGTATTTTTTTATATTGATTTCCAGTCTGTGTGAGTTTTCTGATTGGAAACGATCAAATTATTTATCGCTACAGTTATATAAATTTATTTTAATTTATAACATTGATAACGAACGATTTTATGCAATAATTATTATACAATTTCATAAATTCAGAGATTTCTATAATAATCAATAAATTTCATGAATAAATTAAATTTTTCTTATGATAATTGAAAGAAAATAACACAAAATAACAATGAATTATTACTAGGAACTAAAATTTAGATTTATATTCACAAATTTAATTTTTTTTTTAATTGTTTTATAAGAATAAATATACACATATCCCTTGTTTTATACAGTACTTTTTTTACACGTTTTCGCTTTTACACGGTTAAAAAAAATAAAAAATATATGTATATTTACATGGTTTTTCATTCAAAATGTTATCATTTCGATTTACACGTTTTTCTCAGGAATTCATAACTGATTTTGGTACGACTCAAATCAAATTGAACTTTTCTTAATGAAAAATGAAAGTATTAGATTTAAGATTCATCAAGTTGATTGAAATATTGGAAGACAGTATTTTTTTATATTGATTTCCAGTCTGCGTGAGTTTTCTGATTGGAAACGATCAAATTATTTATCGCTACAGTTATATAATTTATTTTAATTTATAACATTTTTGTTTAACGAAGATTTTATGCAATAATTACTATACAATTCCATAAATTCATAGATTTCTATAATAATCCATAAATTTCATGAATAAATTAAACATTTCTTATGATAATTGAAAGAAAATAACATAAAATAAAAATAAATTATTACTAAGAACTAAAATTTAGATTTGTATTCACAAATTTAATTTTTTTTGGATTGTTTTATAAGAATAAATATATACATATCCCTTGTTTTATACAGTACTTTTTTTACACGTTTTCGCTTTTACACGGTTAAAAAAATTGAAAAATAAATGTCGATTTACATGGTTTTACATTCAAAATGTTATCATTTCAATTTACTCGTTTTTTTCAGGAAAAATTGAACTTTTCGTAATGAAAAATTTAAATATTAGACTTAAGATTCATCAAGTTGATTGAAATATTGGAAGACAAATTATTTTTTTTATATTGATTTCCAGTCTGTGTGAGTTTTCTGATTGGAAACGATCAAATTATTTATCGCT
>NW_017099938.1:14282-25152 GCF_001412225.1 Nicrophorus vespilloides | reverse complement strand
CATGTTGAAATTGGCATATGTTGGGTAAACTTTGGTGGAGTGACCCAGTTAGCTTGTATATGTACGTGATTGAAGGACGACCACTCGAGTTCCGTGTTATTTTCACTGATATATGTGAATATTGAATAAGTTTGATCTTTCCATCCTTTGCACACACACTCAGAAAAAGCGAAAAAGAGAAAAGAGGACGGGTAGTTTTAATACTTATGCAAGTAGAAGAAGACGAAAAAAAAAGTAAGGATGTGAAGAGAGTCAAACTAAATAAAGTTTGAGAGAGGTAAAATTTCTTCGGGGATTCGTTTTTTTCCCGTGGAAAACTGGTGCGAAAGGTAAATTGCGCTGCGGCAGGATGTATACACAATAAAGTTCAATCCCGGCGAGTTTCCAAAATAAACTATCATCGGAACTTTTACACAGACGCACATCCTCGAAACTCTCCTCCTTTTACTTGCTGCTGCTGCCTCTGCTCTGCTTCTCCTCATCTACAGCTAGTTATTAATACCAAGTTATCCGCTCGCTAAGTAACACTAATAAATGTTGCTAGTTGTTGCCGGGGTTTGCAAACTTAGTTGTTTCACAAAGGAACTCGAAATGCGCCCTCGAACAAACATACAGTAATTTCGCAGGAGCCGAACAAAACGAGGACCTCCATCTTCGAAGCTTTGGCTTGTAATATTCATCATTATTATAATTACAACAAAAATATCATTTTATATACCAAACTTTCCTTTTTTTTTTACTTTCTTATAGAGTAGAGTAGATTATTTTATTATTTTTACATAATAAACGTAATAATATTAAAGTAATACAAATATTTAAATAATCATGAGAATATAGAAACGATCTCAATTTTATTAGATAATATTTCATAAATTCAGCGCCGTCGTTTGGATTTTGCGCAGCTGCAGGTGTTTCAATAACATCTTAATTTGTATTATTGTGTATTAAAACAAACCTTGTATGGTTATAACGACAAAAACTAAAGCAATGTGATTTGTTTCAAATTTGCTGTAGAAGAAACGTACAAGGCTCAATTTTTTTCTTTGGAAAAATTGTCAATATTATTACGTGTATTATTAAATATAATATTACTTAAGTTACTTAAAAATTTACATAATATTATAATTATAGTATAATTTGTTAGTTTATAAAGGTATTAAGTTATAATAGTTAAAAGTATTGATTTTTCAGAAAATTGTACATTTAAAAATTTCAATTTTGAAATAATGTATTTTATTTAGTTTACAAAATATTATCAAAGCCCGACAACCGAAAGACCGTCTATTGAAATGTCGACGTTCGAAATCCCGACAACCATAATCCTGACTATATCAAAATCCCTACTATATTCAAATCTTGCCAACCATAATCCCGACAAATATAATCCCAACTATATCAAAATCCCGACTATATCGAAAATTTTTACAATAACATTTTTAAATTATTTCGGAGCGTAGTAACCTTATTATCAACAATAAATTATTATTAATTTATTTGATTATGAAATAATCTCAAATACAATTAGATTATTAATTGTTATTATTTATTATTAATAACAATTTGAAAGTCATTACAGTAGACATTTTCATACAGTCGGGATTATCGTTGTCGGGATTTCGATACAGTTATAATAGTTAAAAGTATTGATTTTTCAGAAAATTGTGCATTTAAAAATTTGAATGTATTTCATTTAGTTTCCAAAATATTATTAAATGAATCAATGTAAAATGAATATGTATAGAAGAAGAAAAAAAATAGTTTAGCCATAAATTAGAAGAGTAAAACAAAAATATATATAAAAACTAATATTTAATTGAGTATTATAGAAATTTAACATATTTGTATAATGTTTCAAATTTATAAATGGAATTATTTGAGTATCCTTCAAAATAAACATATTTATAAAGTTTGAAATGTATCAAATTGACGAATAAATCTAAATGTGTGTAAAAATTGAAATTATTTGAGTTTTCAAGAAATTCAACATATTTAGAAGAAAGGATTTGTAATATTCAATTATTGAAATTAAAAATATTTATAAAATTCAAAAATTTAGTCATAAAACTGTTTTTTCTTCTATAGATCATTTTGCATTGATTCATTTGATAATATTTTGCAAATTAAATAAAATACATTGTTTAAAAATTAAATTTTTTTAATGTACAATTTTCTGAAACCTAAATACTTTTAACTATTATAACTTAATACCTTTATAAACTAACAAATTATACTATAATTATAATATTATGTGAATATTTAAGTAAGTTTACAAAATATTATTAAATGAGTCAATGTAAAATGAATATGTATAGAAGAAAAAAAAATAGTTTAGCCATAAATTAGAAGAGTAAAACAAATATATATATAAAAACTAAGGGATGGACGTGAAATGGAAAAGTAAGTTTTACCGCTTTATTGCATTAGTTTCGGCAATAAAATGGAAGTGTCACGACAGTAGACCGCAACACGTAACGCGGGGCGGCGTTATCAAATCCACATTTAATTCGATCCGAAGTGTTATTAAGGGACAAAGGACTTTGCTCATCCGGAGGAAAGAAACGTAATTAGCACGTATTCATTTCTAATTGATAATTAGAAACTAATAACGATAATGTCTACAGCACAATCATACGAGTATATAGAAGAAATGTAAACGCGTCGTTTTATGCAAATATTAATTGGAATCTGAATGCGAAATGTATTACATCATGCGCGCACTCTCATACATCCGCATGGAAATGGAAATGCACGGACCAAAAAGAAAAAATGTAAATAAATATATTTATATATGTATATAGTGAAATAAATTACTCTACATATAGATTCGGGTGTAAAATATACACGACTGCTGCAAACTAAGCGAAAGAGAGATGCAGAAATGGATGGATATAAATTATATATAAATATATACATTTGCATTCAATCTTGGGACCGTGTTTATATAACGTCCGCAAACTCATGCTTAATTTCAAAGCGATATTTTTATTATTATTATTATGTTCCATTTTTTTCCATGAGTTTCACATGCAAATTATTAAAATAATCGTTGAAAGGAATAGCGTTTTTTTTTGTCTTTTTTTATCAATTTATTATAGTGTACGTAGATAGGAGTGGAGAGAAAGAGAGAAAACAGGACGTGTGACGATTCGGGTGGATGGATGATAAAAAAGAACGAGATTGAATGTGGGGGATGAAATGAAAGAAACGTTTCACTGATTTTTGCCGCTATTTGCATGAGTCGTCTCCGATGATAACAGTGAAAACAAGAAACGCATTTTCTTATATGTATATATATATATTAAATGTTTACTGTTATTCAAATTCGATACATTTAATTTTTAATACTAAAGTAAAATCTTGTAAATTGTAAAAAAAAAATGGGCTGAAAACGTATAAAATATACATGAAATAGAGGATTTGAAACCTTTTAAAAAGTAGACTAGTAATGTCTAGTTCAAAATGAAATAATTAATTTGTTGGCGCAAAAAGTAAAAGAAACTATAATCACAAGAATAAAAAAAAATAATAATATTCAGTGCAATTAGATTAGACATTGGTCATGTTGAACAATTAACTTTTATAATTCAAACTGTTCAATGAAAATTATATCGAAATTAAGGAATATTTTATTGGTTTTACACGAATTTATACTGTAGGAGAACTGTAGGTTTTGGTTTAACTGAAGTGTTAAAAACTTAATTAGCCAATTTTGGTATTCCTCTTCAAGATTGTAGAGGACAGTGCTATGACAATGGGGCACACATTGTTGGTAAAAAAACAAGGAGTTTTCCAAAGAAAAAAATTGAGTCTTGTACGTTTCTTCTACAGCAAATTTGAAACAAATCACATTGGTTTAGTATTTGTCGTCATAACCATACAAGGTTTGTTTTAAAATAATTCTTATATAGTTACGAAAACGCGAATTGTCTGCGTTGCAATGTGTATTAGACAAATTCAAATATCAAACTATTTTTATAAGTCGTAGAATTACTGATAAATAGAGACTTTTAAACTTAATATTTAATTGAGTATTATAGAAATTTAACATATTTGTATAATCTACAATTTAACATATTTATAAATGGAAAGATTTGAGTTTCCAAGAAATTTAACATACATCTAGAACTCATAATGTTTCAAATTTATAGATGAAATTATTTGAGTATTCTTCAAAATAAACGTATTTATAAAGTTTGAAATCTATCAAATTGACGAATAAATCTAAATATGTTTAAAAAATGGAATTATTTGAGTTTTTAAGAAATTCAACATATTTAGAAAAAAGGATTTATAATATTCAATTATTGAAATTAAAAATATTTATAAAATTCAAAAATTTAGCCATAAAACTGTTTTTTTCTTCTTTTATACATATTCACTTTACATTGATTCATTTGATAATATTTTGTAAATTAAATAAAACACATTATTTCAAAATTCAAATTTTTTAATGTACAATTTTCTGAAACATCAATAATTTTAACTATTATAACTTAATACCTTTATAAACTAACAAATTATACTATATTTATAATATTTGCTATGAATAACAGCGGTTCCAAAACGTGTAAACAATCTTCGTATGGACACGAATCATCTCGAATTGTCACGACGAATCTTATTTATAAAGTTTGAAATGTATCAAATTGACGAATAAATCTAAATATGTTTAAAAAATGGAATTATTTGAGTTTTCAAGAAATTCAACATATTTAGAAGGAATGATTTGTAATATTCAATTATTGAAATTAAAAATATTTCTAAAATTGAATTTTTTTAGACATAAATGTGAATTATTTATGTATTACAGAAACTAAACATTATTAAGGAAACTCAATGTAATTATTTCAATTATTCATAGTTATTGTACGTAGTTTATTGAGTATTTGTAGGTTTTTTTGATGGATATTTGGAAGGATTTGAATAACTTTGATAGGAAGTTTATAGTGGGGCAAAATAAATATAACCGATGGTGGAAAGATCCGCGATCGCAGCGAGCGAAATTTCCTATTTTTCGCTCTCTCGTTTCATCCTTATTACACGCGAATTTTTCATTCGTCCTCACGGGCGTGCCTCCAACTCGAATTTGATAGTGCAAGGATGTACGTACGTACGTGTATATAGTTATTGATCGCGTAACGGATTTACCGCGTATCTGGGTCAGCGGTTCGCGCGCGGTAAATTTCATATTCCTCGACTTCTTCCTTAAACTTTTATTTTTTCTATTTATTTTTCACCTCCGCACTGTAAAAGTCGGACGAGCTTTCTGAATCAAAGTCCGGGTGATGTAAGTCGTAGGTACATGCAAATGAGGACGTGCCGGAATCTTATCGGAACGTTTCCACACTTACATATCTTATTGGGTTTCTATTTATTGAATTTCCCGCCAACTCGAAACCTCCCTACATTCTAACCAACCAACGTTCGCATCCGATTCAATTTCCACGTACGTTTTCCCACCGAAAAGACCCCTTCTTCACGATATAATAAATCGTTCCGGGCAAATGTATGTATGCAAATGGTTTTATTTCCTTAATTGGATTCACCCGAAAAATACGCAATTCATACAAATTGACGTGTGCAGAGGACAAATTGTGATTCAATTATGTAGAAAGTACTCAATTCTATTTAGGATGTGCGAGCGAGTCCACCGATTTAATTTGTTACCATTAACAAACGCATTATTAAATTTATTGCCTTCAACATTTCCATTAACATATCATTATCAAAATTACGTAACAAAAATAATTTCACAGTCATGATTCAATGGTAAAAGAATATTCAAGTTTCAACAGCAATAAAAGTTAGTTTATGAAATATTTAAATAATAGAAATAATGATAAAATTTTGATTTCAATTAATTGATGTTTATTCAGTGAAAATAAATGAAATCCATTCGTGCACGAAATTCGATGAAAATGTATGTATTTTTTTTTAAATTTATAAAGTGCACAACGAAAATCTGTTTTTGCGCACATGAATTTTCACTGGTTTTAAGCTGCCACAAACGCAGTAATCGCTCGGATTTAGGGCATTTCCCTATCACTTTACAAATTCATATTAACTTTATATCACTGAGTGCGAGCATAAATAACATATTATACAAATGACAATTACATAAATAATGCAAATAAATAATAAATATTAATCAGGTTATTAAATTGGACTGCAATTTGTGAATTATATAATAATCATAAAATCTATTAGTACTTTAGGACAATAAATTTGATTCTTTCATATAGTAAAATTAACAACAGTTTTGTAAATTTTGATCAATTATAAAAGTAATTTGAATTTGTTTACTTAGACTTTCAATTCTATGACGGAAAGCTAAAAAAAATATAATAAAATTGGTGCGATTATTTAATTAACACCTGTATATAAATTAATGAATTAATTTGATTATATAATAATAAATTGAAGTGCATTGTTTTTTTGTTAATAAATAATTGTATTATTTTAATGGAAAATGCAGTAATTGCTTGTTAATTGTTTGTATCGAGTGGAATTCATAACCATTCCATAACCCACCCTTCGTCATATGTGTGTGAATGCCGGAAGCGTTTTCGACGTAATTGATAAAAAAAAAACGTATTATATAAAACCTTCCTTTTTCCTGATGTTGCGTGTGCTTTTATATACGTTTTTTTTTGTTTGTTTGTTGTGTATGTGAACTTCTTTAGTTGAATTGAATTTTCGTTCTTTTCTAGGCTACTTCTGGCACATAACGGATATACATTACGACGCCCACTTCTCAGTTCACGGGGATACGAGGAAAGGTGAGTGCTCAAATATAACACACACACAATTCCCAACAATTTACGTTTCTCTTTTTTCCTTTGAATATTTGTTTCTTTTTTTTTCTTATATGATTATTATTGACTCTTTCTTTCAATTTGCAAAGTATCTTTCGTTGTTATATATATCAATTTTCACAAAACGACGTATAGCGAAGCAGGAAACTGTATCCAATTTACTTTTTTTACGTTTTCGTAGAGAAAAACGCATCATGAAAATATCTTTCTATGTGTAAATTATCTCAAACCAATGTATAGACAATCACCAAATTACTTCTTTTTCTCATCATATACAAAAGTTCGATAAGTTGGCTGAAAAAAAACAAAATAATAACAATTTTATTTTAATATTTTCAATTTTCATCCTTTTGTAATTTCTCTACATAATTTCCATTTATTTCAATACATTTCTCCTCAAAATCTATTTACTCATCGATTGGATTTCTTCGTGCAGTTAAAGTTATGATTTAATATTTGCGACAAAGTCATGGCATTCAAGCCCAGTTCATCAACTACCATTTCATGTATCACTTTTGGATCTTCGTCAATGTTTGCCTTCACCAGGGCTTCATTTGCATCATCGGTCGAATATTTCTACAAACCTTACATCACAAATCTTGCATTTTCTCCTATCCATTCTTACCGATCTTCTTGAAAATTGACATTAAACATCGTTAGACTTTAACAAATTGAGAACAACTTTTGTTTTTTCAGAAACAAATGAATTAACGCCAACTTATCGAACTTTTGTTAGACTTACGCACTCAGGATTAAAGAAAAACGCAACAGATAAACAGAGAATACGATTAGTATTTGATTCCAATTGTCCTTTCTACATCCTGTTTTACTAAAATCAATACGAAACCAGTCATTTTTAAATGAAGAAAAACGTTAATTCTCTCCGTTCTCTCCTATTTTTTTTTGGGTGATAAATTCATCATCATCCCTTGGTGATCTTCGTCAATGTTTGCCTTTACCAGGGCTTCATTTGCATCATCAGTCGAAGATTTCTACAAACCTTACATCACAAATCTTGCATTTTCTCCTATCCATTCTTACCGATCTTCTTGAAATTTGGCATTAAACATCGTTAGACTTTAACAAATCGAGAAACAACTTTTGTTTTTTTCAGAAACAAATGAATTAACACCAACTTAACGAACTTTTCTTAGACCCTACGTACATTTACTCGCTCACTCAGGATTAGAGAAAAACGCAACAGATTAGTACGACTAGTATTTCTTAACAATTGTCCTTTCTACATCCTGTTTTACTAAAATCAATACGAAACCAGTCATTTTTAAATGAAGAAAAACGTTAATTCTCTCTGTTCTCTCCTATTTTTTTTTTGGGTGATAAATTCATCATCATCCTTTGGTGATCTTCGTCAATGTTTGCCTTTACCAGGAATATATTTGCATCATCGGTCGAAGATTTCTAC
The DNA here is from genome assembly GCF_001412225.1 of Nicrophorus vespilloides. NCBI lineage: Eukaryota > Metazoa > Arthropoda > Insecta > Coleoptera > Silphidae > Nicrophorus > Nicrophorus vespilloides. The sequence goes on along the minus strand of NW_017099938.1, from coordinate 16,914 downwards.
AAACCTTACATCACTAATCTTGCATTACGAACTATCCATTCTGATAGTTCTTGAAATTTGATATGAAATATCGTTAGAGTTTAACAAATCGAGAAACAACTTTTGTTTTTTTCAGAAACAAATGAATTAACAACACCAACTTAGCGAACTTTTGTTTAGATTAGAGAAAAACGCAACATAGAATCCTACTAGTATTTCTTTACAATTGTTCTTTCTACATCCTGTTTTACTAAAATCAATACAAAACCAGTCATTTTCAAATGAAGAAAAAACGTTAATTCTCTCTTTTCTCTCCCATTTTTTTTTTGGTAATAAATTCATCATCATCCCTTAGTGCGTTAACCGAGACGGACAAGAAATTACGTCTAGTGGGCTGGGCCGTAAAAAATGGATTACTCCGGTCCGCAAGAATAACGACATCAAATTAATTAGAATTATGTTCCGTCTTCGTGAGGGTGGATTTTCCTGCGATGAAATTATATAACAACAAGCCATCTTCAGTGTCGCGACAAGATCCTCAAATTATTGAGATATTTCTAATTATTTTTTTTTTGGTTGATTTAATTCATTAATTTTGTCCCACTTTTTGTCCTTTTGTAAAATGAAATATGTTTTACATACTAATTCCATTCTTCGAACAGATTAATTAATGTTCCAATCTTTGTTTTGTAAATAATTTTCACGCGTTTATTTCAGTAAAAAAATTTAATAGTTTACTAAATATAAATGATAGATTTATAAGTTTGAAAATGAACTTTTTTGTAGAAAAATTGTGATTTCAATACAAGTAATTGCGTCTATGAAAGGCTGGTGTTACAGACATACTTGAGTGATTGATGAGAGTATTGCAACGAATGTTGCTTGTGTAATGAAAGGATTACAGACAAACTTGTGTGACTGATAAAGGCCTTCGCCAGATAATCTAATATTATATTAAGCACGTCAGATCGATCTAATCGAGTTGTACATAGAACTTAATCTGATGGAATGTCGTTCCAAGAATGCAGGAAGGTGGATTTAATTAATCGTTCGAATGTACTGATTGAATATGTGCCGCGGTGGAAACGGCGGCTGTTTTCGTTTAGTCCGGGCATCCATTGTTATTTAGAATACGTCCCTCAATTGAAACCGTAATCGACAGTTAATTGATTGTCTGAGCCGGCGCGTGCAGCTGTTGAGATGCAAATTGCGGCGGCAATTTGCTAATGTATCTGCCGAGCAGAAACGTAAGTTTGAACAACACCTAATCACGACGTGTTCAGATAACTCAAGTGGTCTCAACATCATTTGGATGCAGCTATAATATCAACAATCCCCAGCAAACTCACAACATTTATAAATAAGATATAAAAAGATAAATAAAGTTATCTTTAGTTATAGTTAACAATCTTGTCTTATTAGATTGATTACTTTAGTGACAACTTGTTCAATCATATATCAAACTTTGTTAGTAAACTCAACTTTTCACTTTTAAGATTTGTAAATATATTTCTTGCTCTCTTCAAAATATTCATTAAAATTTAGTTGAATAAGAGAAACAAAAAGTATTTGAAAAGTAATATAAATGTAGTTGAAATTAAAAGTACACAGAAAACGTTTTGTTTCGATTCGATTTGCACACACAACAGAGAATCTAATTGCAAAATCTAAATCAAATTGAACCTTTAAATGGAAAGCGGATTACGTTCGCGTCTGGATCCGTAGATGCGATTTATTTTTGTATCTAAAGTGATTTCTGCATAAATAAATATATTCGCATCTCGAGGCAGGCAGCAATACTCTCAGAGAAGAAGAAGAAAGAAAAAATAAAGAGTGGAAAGTAAAGGAAAACTTAAAGGGATTGAACTGGAAGTGTGGGGGTTTGTTAAGGGGTGGTAGAAGGTTTTTTTTCGGAACTTATTTATTTTTCCAGACATGCACATTCTATTCATGCAAATATGAAACGAAATCCTCACGCCGACTCCGTATTATGAAATACGCAAGGTGGATTTATGAACGCTCCGGTAAAACGAACAACACTTGACTTAATTTCGAGAGATTTTCAACAAGTGATATCTCCTCGATGTCGTTCTGTAACGACTGCAATAAACGTGTCCAAAATCAGTTTAGATTGGAATGTTTAATTTTCGTGTCGTGTAACAGGATGGAATATCTCTGGACACCGTAGAATAATTTGTAGTATTGTCGATGAGTCTTGACTAAACAGTGTACTTAATCTTATTTATTTAACACTTAGGTGATGGAGATTCTTAATTTAGCTTCCATTTGCTACAAGCTTAGGTTGCTGTTCAAGAGTAATATAGACTAAAACTATTACTAGGATTAACTCGGACTACGACTAGGACTAGCACTCTTCCAAGGACTCACATGAGTCTCGGGCTAATTAGGATTAGGACTCTTCTTAGGACTCACATGAGTCTAGGACTAACTAGAACTAGGACTCACATGAGTTTTGGGCTAACTAGAACTAGGACTCACATGAGTTTTGTGCTAACTAGAACTAGGACTTTTTCTAGGACTCACATGAGTTTCGGACTAACTAGGACTAAGACTTTCCTAGGACTCACATTAGTTTCGGGCTAACTAGGACTAAGATTTTTCCTAGAACTCACATTAGTCTCGGGCTAACTAG
>NW_017099938.1:12987-14231 GCF_001412225.1 Nicrophorus vespilloides | reverse complement strand
GACTTCTTCTAGGACTAAGACTTTTCCTAGGACTCACATGAGTCTAGGGCTAATTAGGATTACGACTCTTCTTAGGACTCACATTAGTCTCGGGTTAACTAGGACTAGGACTCTTCTTAGGACTCACCTGAGTCTGGGACTAACTAGAACTAGGACTCACATGAGTTTTAGGCTAACTAGGACTAGGACTCTTTCAAGGACTCACATGAGTCTCGGGCTAATTAGGATTAGGACTCTTCTTAGGATTCCATGAGTTGTTTGATTTTCGTGGGTACTTTCCATAAGACTGTACTTATTTGCACACTGTACACATAGTACTTATTAACATACATATCGATAAATAATAATAAAGTGTTTGAACACAACAATGAAATAATACAAATTACATGTATTTAACGGAAAATTTGCAAATAAACGCAAACAACTATATTTTTTTGTTGTTTATTCTTGTATAGAATTCGTTGGATTATCATTAAAATAATTGTAAATTTCGGGCGGTTTGTACGAACAAATTAAAAGCGGATTTCATTGAAAGCCCCTATTTTTGTTATTTTTTTTGGTGTTTCGTTATTTTTTTTGTTGTCCACATGCGGGTATGTAAACGAATGTGGACCGTTTTGTTGATCGCATTATACGCATTGCATTATGTAGCATTTGTATCGCGAAGTGTTTATTTATGCAAATTCCACGGGCGACATTGAACAACGCTGTGAAAAAAAAACAAACAAACAATGAAAACGCGCACAGCGTTCACATAAAACCCATGCAACCCCACGCATGGTTTTTTGGGGTTGATAGAGGCAGATAGAGGCAGAGATAGAGAGAGAATGTGTATGGAATATCATCCCCTTTGCAACATTTGCACGCCAAATACTTGTGCATATGTGATGGAATTAATCTGGCTCTCATGCATATTTACCGAATTAATTATTTAATTATTCGCTTTCCAATCTATTTGAATAACAACAGCGCCAACATATATTAACGCCATCTATTGTAGCAAATTTCAATACAATCAAATAGAGTAACGCAACATTGTTTCATCACCTGCTAAGATCCATATTTCCATCAGCTATTCAATTCCACGTAATCATTTCACATAAACATTAATAAAATATACACAAATGTGAAAGAAATTAACGAAAATCTGTTTCAGATTATCAAAAACCAAATTATAATAATTTCCACTTTTCTAGCAAAAATAACTATTACATTTTTGTATCTATTTTCTTAATTACATTTTT
>NW_017099938.1:12605-12982 GCF_001412225.1 Nicrophorus vespilloides | reverse complement strand
TCTGATTTTCTTAAAGAAAATAATTGTATAATTTAATTACTCGATGACCATAAACTCTAATTAAAACATCAAATATGCAAACTAATACATTTTTGTATCTATTTTCTTAATTACATTTTTTTATAAATTTAATGCAAAATGTTTGCAAGTTACAAACTTATTTTCTTGAACTGATTGTAGTTTAACCACACGATTTCAATAATAATATAACAGTTCTTTTCACGAAAAAATCATATTCCAATAATCTCTTCAGAAAAGTAAGAATTTTATCTCAATTTGCATATTTGATGTTTTAATTAGAGTTTATGGTCATCGAGTAATTAAATTATACAATTATTTTCTTTAAGAAAATCAGAAAATTTGTATTTATTCAATAT
>NW_017099938.1:9890-12580 GCF_001412225.1 Nicrophorus vespilloides | reverse complement strand
TAGAAAAGTGGAAATTATTATAATTTGGTTTTTGATAATCTGAAACAGATTTTCGTTAATTTCTTTCACATTATCAAATATGCAAACTATTACATTTTTGTATCTATTTTCTTAATTACATTTTTTTATAAATTTCAAACATAAATTTAATGCAAAACGTTTGCAAATATTGAATAAATACAAATTTTCTGATTTTCTTAAAGAAAATAATTGTATAATTTAATTACTCGATGACCATAAACTCTAATTTTAACATCAAATATGCAAACTATTACATTTTTGTATCTATTTTCTTAATTACATTTTTTTTATAAATTTCAAACATAAACTAAGTGCAAAACGTTTGCAAATATTGAATAAATACAAATTTTCTGATTTTCTTAAAGAAAATAATTGTATAATTTAATTACTCGATGACCATAAACTCTAATTAAAACATCAAATATGCAAATTAGAGATAAAATTCTTACTTTTCTGAAGAGATTATTGGAATATGATTTTTTCGTGAAAAGAACTGTTATATTATTAATTGAACTACAATCAGTTCAAGAAAATAAGTTTGTAACAGTGATCCATTTTTTTTTCTTCCAAATTCGGATTAAGTTAATCCCGGGTTAAATATTAACGTAATATGCGCGCTAACGGAGTTATTTGTAAAACTGTTTAGACACACATTGCGTCGGATAATTGAGAAATTCTAATTACAGAGAGCGAAATTTCATCTAATAACCGAGAGTCGAGATTAGGGTGAAATCCCTTATAATGCGAAAGTAATTATGAACGGTCAGCCGTAACCGTAATACAGAATATACATCGAGTTCGAGTTTTGCTTGTTTAAAAGACATTCAAAGAATTAATTTTAATGTTTAAATATACACAAAGAAAATCAATAAAAAGAATAGAAAATTTAGAAAGGAGAAAGTTATAATTTTGATATGATTGGAATGAAAATACTCCAATCTGTATTGTATGGACTGTGAAGATGTAGGGTTTTGTGAGACTGAGGTGTAGACTGTGAAGGTGTAGGAAGAGTGAGAGAGGGTTGAAGGTGGTTGTTAACTGTGCTATCAATGGCTCCAGCAACCCTCGTCAAAGTTCTATGCCTTGTTTCCATTTAAGGTGGTGTTTATACAGTGTGGAAATTAATAGATGAACAGCAAGCGTGGCGGAAATAATAAACTTGATAACAAAGTGAGATCCCGTCTCCAGAGCTGTTGCACGTCGAGGTAGGCTTTCTCGCTTTCCGCAGGACCCGAAGATGTGAGTTACTTAATTGGCGCGTCGGCGGTTAATTAATTAACTTTCCCCAAAGGAACGAGCGCAACGATCGGAGGTGAAGCAGTAACAAGTATTGCAGTTCTTTCAATCAAAAGATACATTATGTAACACTTGTATATAATTTGAAACTGAACTTATTAAGAAACAGGTTTCCAAAATTGTGTAATGTGAATGCGCACAGATGTTACGTTTTTTTTTCCATCGTCGAACTTTTCTCTCACCGGTTCAGCTTTTGTTGATAGAAAGAATTTACCTAGGACTTTGTATAAATATTTTCTTTCGCTTTCCATGCAAATGCATGCAGCACTTAGCCGAAGCATTACGGACGGACCAAAACCAAATCCGACCAGGAATAAAACGCACACTTTCCTATATTTTTTCCTCTTCCCAAAGACTAATATAATCGTGAAATTAAACATCTTCTTTGGACCATTTATTTCCCGGAATTGATGATTTTGCTCGGGGGAAAAAAAAAACGATTAATCTTTTCCACGGTTTCCCGAAGAACAATTACATCCGAGATTATTATAAAAGAGTTTCGCTGCTGAAAACAACAAGTAAATATTAATTGATGATTTTTTTTACTTGGAAAATGTTTGACGAATTCATTAATTTAATCAATTATCAATCGATAATGTTGATTATTTTTTTTTTAGTTTCTAAACTCTTAGTGTAATTAATTTCGCGTTACATAATTCAAACATGAAACTGTCGGAATGGGAAAGCGCGAAAAAGCGTATTAATTTCGTGATGGATGAGCGGCAACGATAAACGGATTGGATGTTAATGCGATGGTTATTCAGAGAAATCCTTTTGCCTCCCTTTACCATCATTTCTTTCTTTGGATGCTTTTGGACCGGCGTAAATAAACTAAATTTGTCTGCGTCATTAATCCTGAGTCTCATCCTTTTTTTCTTTCTGTTCTTGTAGAAAGGACGAAGCGATATATTATGAAATTTGCGACGTGAATAATCTCGGCACGAAAAACTCGTCCTTTCCGTTTCTTTTTCTCCTTCATCCGTTGCAAACGTGCAAGGAACAAAGACTTTTTGCCAGTTTTGTCGTTTTCTTTGTTTGGGGTTTTTTTTGCAGGAATCGATGGCAGGAAGGAAATTGTTATGTGAAGACTAATGATTAGAACTATTAATAGGACTAACTAGGACTAAGACTCTTCCTAGAACTCACATGAGTCTCATGCTAACTAGAACTAGGACTCTTCCAAGGACTTACATGAGTCTCGGGCTAACTAGGACTAGGAATCTTTCTAGAGAAGTTTCTCCAAAAGGGTTTTATTGCCTTATGCAGATGTTTGAAATTTGCGACGTGAATAATCTCGTCACGAAAAACTCGTCCTTTCCGTTTCTTTTTCTCTTCATCCCTTACAAACGTGCAAGAAACAAAGACTTTTTGCC
>NW_017099938.1:9595-9872 GCF_001412225.1 Nicrophorus vespilloides | reverse complement strand
CAGGAATCGATGGCAGGAAGGAAATTGTTATGTGCTTGGATGCTATTCAAGAGTAATGACTAGAACTATTACTAGGACTAACTCGGACTAGGACTCGGACTATTTCAAGAATGAATACAAAATTTACGCTAGAGAAAAAAAAAACCTTTCGAAAGATTTGTTCTCCATTAAAAACCGTGTAAAAATCATATTTTGACTTTATTTTAAGTATAGATTTTTCCGATATTTCATATTTATAGAATCGACTAAATGTACACTCTAGAACTGAAGAAATTTT
>NW_017099938.1:8073-9582 GCF_001412225.1 Nicrophorus vespilloides | reverse complement strand
GAATCACATGAGTTTCGGACTAACTAGAACTAGGACTTTTCTTAGGACTCACATGAGTCTCGGTCTAACAAGGACTAGGACTCTTATTAGAGAAGTTTCTCCAAAAGGGTGTTATTGCCTTATGCAGATGTTTGCATTTTGCGACGTGAATAATCTCATCACGAAAAACTCGTCCTTTCCGTTTCTTTTTCTCTTCATCCGTTGCAAACGTGCAAGGAACAAAGACTTTTTGCCAGTTTTGTCATATTCTTTGTTGGAAGGGTTTTTTTTGCAGGAATCGATGGCAGGAAGGAAATTATTATGTGCTTGGATGCTATTGAAGACTAATGATTAGAACTATTAATAGGACTAACTCGGACTAGAACTCTTCCAAGGACTTACATGAGTCTTGGGCTAACTAGGACTAGGACTCTTTCTAGAGGAGTTTCTCCAAAAGGGTTTTATTACCTTATGCAGATGTTTGCAATTTGCTATGTGAATAACCTCATCACGAAAAACTCGTCCTTTCCGTTTCTTTTTCTCTTCATCCCTTACAAACGTGCAAGGAACAAAGACTTTTTGCCAGTTTTGTCGTATTCTTTGTCGGGGTTTTTTGCAGGAATCGATGGCAGGAAGGAAATTATTATGTGCTTGGATGATATTGAAGACTAATGATTAGAACTATTAATAGGACTAACTCGGACTAGAACTCTTCCAAGGACTTACATGAGTCTTGGGCTAACTGTTTTTCGTGATGAGATTATTCACGTCGCAAATTGCAAACATCTGCATAAGGCAATAAAACCCTTTTGGAGAAACTTCTCTAGAAAGAGTCCTAGTCCTTGTTAGACCGAGACTCATGTGAGTCCTAAGAAAAGTCCTAGTTCTAGTTAGTCCGAAACTCATGTGATTCAATTTAATTAGAATAATGTTAAATATATTTAAACTTTATTTTTTATACGCTTCTTGATAAATAAACAAACATTTTTTTCTTTTGCGTGTGAAATTTTGAAGCATTTTTTTCAAAATTTCTTCAGTTCTAGAGTGTACATTTAGTCGATTCTATAAATATGAAATATCGGAAAAATCTATACTTAAAATAAAGTCAAAATATGATTTTTACACGGTTTTTAATGGAGAACAAATCTTTCGAAAGGTTTTTTTTTTCTCTAGCGTAAATTTTGTATTCATTCTTGAAATAGTCCGAGTCCTAGTCCGAGTTAGTCCTAGTAATAGTTCTAGTCATTACTCTTGAATAGCATCCAAGCCATCCAGTAGTCCTAAAAGTTCTATCATTACTTAATAATCCAAGCACATAAAATTTCCTTCCTGCCATCGATTCCTGCAAAAAACCCCAACAAAGAAAACGACAAAACTGGCAAAAAGTCTTTGTTCCTTGCACGTTTGTAAGGGATGAAGAGAAAAAGAAACGGAAAGGACGAGTTTTTCGTGATGAGATTATTCACGTCGCAAATTGCAAACATCTGCATAAGGCAATAAAACCCTTTTGGAGAAACTTCTCTAGAAAGA
>NW_017099938.1:6207-8048 GCF_001412225.1 Nicrophorus vespilloides | reverse complement strand
TCGTCCTTTCCGTTTCTTTTTCTCTTCATCCCTTACAAACGTGCAAGAAACAAAGACTTTTTGCCAGTTTTGTCGTTTTCTTTGTCGGGGTTTTTTGCAGGAATCGATGGCAGGAAGGAAATTATTATGTGCTTGGATGATATTGAAGAGTAATGACTAGAACTATTACTAGGACTAACTAGGACTTACATGAGTCTTGGGCTAACAAGGACTAGGACTCTTTTTAGAGGAGTTTCTCCAAAAGGGTTTTATTGCCTTATGTTTTCAATTTACGACGTGAATAATTTCGTCACTAAAAACTCGTCCTTTCCGTTTCTTTTTCTCTTCATCCGTTGCAAACGTGCAAGGAACAAAGACTTTTTGCCAGTTTTTGGTCGTTTTCTTTGCCGGGTTTTTTTTTTTTGGCAGGAATCGATGGCAGGAAGGAAATTGTTATGTGCTTGGATGCGGTTGTTGTACTACGTCATGTGAATAGATAGAGGGATTAATATGCAGGCCCCGTTTCGTAATATTGTTATCGGATATGCGATATTATTATTATGAATGCATGCATGCAAGCATGCACGTCGCTTTACGTTATATAAACTTCCCTTGAAGTTTAGGGTTTCGAATGAAATGTACGAATCTCGCTCGGATTGCCACCCACATACGCAGCTCATCCCTTTTTATAACTAACTAACTAACTAACGTCAGAGACTATAACGAAGTTAAACTAATTACGAAACATTTACATTCAATATGTTACATAATCTTCTTAATCTTGACATTAAGTAAAAACACACAAAGAAATATGTAACACTAATAGAAAATTTATAGAGGAAATACTTTGGGAGAGTTAATTTTGCAGTTGCGAAGAATGCGGTAAAATTCTAGTAGATCTAATTGTAATTCAGGTGATGAAAAGTTTAAAATACGAGTTGCTTATTTACGTGTTTCCTTGTTGTTTTATTTGCGTTTGCTGTTCTTGTTGTTATTTTTCTCTCTCTCTCTTCGTCTTGGGAACCTAATTAAAACGAGGAGACTCGTTCAGTTTGTGTACGCAATTCGAAAGGCGGACGAACTTAAAGTTTTCGTATAAATTGCGAAAGCACTGGGGCGCAACATGTGCTCACTTACCCAAATTATTCAGCCAATGGTTTAAATGCCGCAATTTACGCACAACCTCGGTGTGCCTCCACCTCTTTTGCACCGCTGAAGCTGTAGAGGTGGGCTTCGGTGGTCGCGGAAAACTTTAGGTGTTAAACACGCCGGGGACCCATAAACATCCCCCAACGCAACTTTATTTCATTTCCACACTTACAGACATCGAGAATATAAGCCCAGCAACGATTCGTTAACCGAAAACTTAAACTCGCCGTTAATTTCTGTAATGGCTTGTGCTTTTGTTGTTGTTGTTGTTCTTGTTGCGGCGATGCGTTCACCGTGTGACATGATATTCAATTTCCGTTCCGAGTCGCTTGGCCTCCTCCACGGTCAGTTGAATAAGTTGCAAACTGCTTGCGATTGCTGATAACTTATAATTAATGTCTCAGAACAAAGTCCTATAACCATCCACCTCCTTCCTCTCTCTCTCTTTACACTAAGTATATCTATATAGATTCCATCCTAGAATCCACTCTCTACAAACTAAGTTCGGCTCGTGCAAGGAAACGCTTGCAAAGTAGAAATGCTATTAAGGGAAGACCGATTGTTGCATCTCAACCAAATGAGCAAAATATTATCAGCTGCAATTATTTATAGCGACTGTCTAAACCAGCGGTCGGGGAACCGGGGTAAATTACCCAAAATGGGGTAAAAATGACTACTTTTCAGATCTTGATGTACAAACTGTGAATTGGGTT
>NW_017099938.1:5877-6184 GCF_001412225.1 Nicrophorus vespilloides | reverse complement strand
AGGCAATTCTTGAACTTCCATCCAATACTGTATTCAATTTGAGACCAAAGCAAATCTGTCGTCTTTTTGGTTGCCAAAGGCTGCAAAGGCTTTCAAAATTGCACATGAAGAGGCGGTAAAAAAAAATTGCTGCCATTTGCAACAACCTACCTTTGTGAACAAGGTTTTTCCTCTCTAATAAACATAAAAACGAAAAACAGAAATCGATTAAACGCCGAAGACTTATTCAAATTGCTCTTACATCAAAAAGTCCCAATTTTAAAGTAATTATATCAAACATGAAGCAACATCATGTTTCCAAAACCTG
>NW_017099938.1:0-5852 GCF_001412225.1 Nicrophorus vespilloides | reverse complement strand
AAAACAGAAATCGAAGACTGTATTCAAATTGCTCTTACATCAAAAAGTCCCAATTTTAAGTAATTATATCAAACATGAAGCAACATCATGTTTCCAAAAACCTGAAGGGGGAAAGTTTTCAATTAATTTTTGTTTGTTCCAATTTAAGAATTTTATTTTGTTTGTCTATTACTATTTGTTACTATTTTCATGTAACTTTTTTTTTATAAATATGTAAATGTAAATTAATTCAATAAATAATGTTTATTTAAAATTTACATTGATTGTTTCATGAATTCAGAATGGGGGGAGGGATAATATCGACTTACTCAATAATATTTTGGGGTAATGGTTAAAAAACCCAAATTGCCCAATTTCTGCAACTTATTTCACAATTAGAATCTAACTTTCATCTCCAAGAAATTACAAAGCAATTCAATCACTTACTAAAGTAAATTTTCAGTTACTTTTAAATCATTGGCTTGTCAGACCTGTATGAATTTTTTGGTTTTCTTTTTAATTTTTGTATTTAGTGCGTGCCCTTTGTTTGTTTGTTTATTTGTTGATTTACATACTCAATTGTCGATGATTTTATGCAGCGGCTATTCTTTTATATATTTTATATTTTTGTCTTTATGTACTTTTCAATATATATTTATATGATTTTTACCTTGTTTATTTACTATTATTTCACTTTCTTTTTATTTATGGGCTAATTGTCCATGCCCGGGGGAATTGTGTACTTTATATTTATTTTATTTTTTTTCGGGACCGAAGGAAGAACAGTTGATCTTTTCTTTTTTACTTGGAAAAACTGATTCGGTTCCCTTTGGCCAAATGTACTTTTGGTCAATAAACTTGATTATTATTATTATTATTAATAATAAAAATATATATAAAATTTGTAAATAATTATGTAAATAATAAGTATAATAAAACAAAGAACATTTATGAAGTGAATATTTTATGAAGTGTCGTGCGAATGTTGAGGCAATTCAACTTATCGGGAAGTTTCTTTCTTTTACTTTTCTCTTTTCTTCGAGAAGTTATTGATTTTCCATGTATTATAGTAAATCTGAAGGATCCTCGGGACACCGAAAAGTCCGCGGAGATTCGAAACTTTTCAACTTTTCGAACCGATTGACGTCGAAGTTGCTGAACTTCGCTGATTTTCCAGCAGGAATCGAGGCGCTTCATTGATGCACCGATTTTTCCAAACGATAATAATCGTCGCGTTACGCCGCGATTATTAATAAGAGAAAATCGCCTTTTTATCTATAGAAAGGAAGGTGGACTAGTGCAAGCTTCTTCAATCAATGCTTTCGTCCTTAAAAAGGACTTTAATGCTTTAAATCAATTATTAATGAATGATACTTCGTTAGGAAAGTTAAAGAAAAACGTTTATTGAATTTTTAACTCTTTTATATAATAGTTTATTACTAACAGTAAAATATATTTGTTAATAGATTAAATCAATTAATTAATACATGGTTTTCTATTGAACCAACTTTGCTCTATAATAAATCATAGTTAATTACCAGTAAGCTATAAATCCTATTAAACTAATTACACATTATAAAGCTATGTAAATTTAACATCAAAATTAATAATGATTCCATATAGTAAACGACTAAATTATTTATTTTTACATATTTTGAGCAACAAATTTTTCTAAAACTATCAAAAATCGAGCAATTAGAAACTTAATGAAAAGAACATAATATACGTATTTTCTCAAATGATTTTAGAAAAAGTTGTGAAAATGTAAACGAAATAATGAATCAGAATTGTAAACTTTTTCCTTTTGTAATTCGATGGAGTATGGGGCATGTTAACATTAATTCGCGTCGATGTTATTTTGTGGCGTAACATCGAAATTGACTAGATAAAAGGTCTCGTCGTGTTTGATCCAGTGCGCGGAGTCAAATCGATGTGACGTTAATACCAGAAATACTAATGAAATATGAATGAAGCAAACATCAACTGGAACCAAACATTTTTTTCTTGCTTATTAATTTGTAGATTATTATTAGGTTTCAAGTCAAAGTGCTAACAGCTTTTACAGAATTGGAAATGAACATGTTTTACTATGTTTTCATCATAATTAATTAATGCGCACTTAAAATAATATTTTTTTTTTAATTTCTAAAGGTACACGTTGCTAATGCGGCCCTTCGTTTATGCATAAAGTTGCAGCTGCTGCTGCTGCATACGACAGATTCGGCGTAATTAAATTTATTTGTGTTGCCGAATACCTGAAAGCTGCAACCGTGGAAAATTTCCACACACATATATACTTATATAAATACGGCGTTCTTTGATGTTGCAATTTTCACTCTTCGGCTTACTTAAACTACCTCCCTTTTTGCTTCCTCCTTTTCCATCCCTTCGACTCGACGTGGCAAAGAAAGCCCTGGCATTAGCCAACAGATTAAAGCGGATCCAGATCTACTAATTACGACAAATTTAGATATCAAGCCTCTTCTTTGAACCCCTTCTGACTTTACCAAATCCACGACATTTTAACTCCCTTTTCGCGCAAACACTTCACATCCTATTCGACATGAATCTAATCCTTACATTCATCACAACAAATAGTATAAAATCTAAACAATTCAATAAAAATTTATGCAACTAAATCACTATGAAAAATGAAAGACAATTACATTGTTGAAAATATTCATCTTTAATGAACCTATGAATCAAAATTGTAAATTAAACTGGAAGAAAAGAACATTATGATTTTGATTTCATTTCTAATTCATGAAAATTGGAAAATGAACTGAAAGAAAAGAACTTCCAAGTTGACCTCTGAATCATAATTGATAACTGAAAAAGAAAACTGCTTCAATTCAATCAAAATATATACAACTTCATTAACGTTTTTTTTTCTTTCTTTCTACATAAATAACTAATGAGAATTGATATTTAATGAACATATGAATCAAAATTGTAAATTAAACTGGAAGAAAAGAACATTATGAATTTGATTTCATTTCTAATTCATGAAAATTGGAAAATGAACTGAAAGAAAAACACTTTCAAGTTGACCTCTGAATCATAATTGATAACTGAAAAAGAAAACTGCTTCAATTCAATCAAAATATATACAACTTAATTAACGTTTTTTTTTCTTTCTACATAAATAACTAATCAGAATTAATCTTTAATGAACATATGAATTAAAATTGTAAATTAAACTGGAAATGAACATTATGATTTTCATCGATTTTGATCCCTTTTGTCTAATTCATGAAAATTAATTAAAAGAAAAACACTTTTAAGTTGACCTCTGTATCATAATTGATAACTGAAAAAGAAAACTGCTTCAATTTCGAAACTATTCATCCTAAATACATATCTTTCCACATGAAAATTGCTGTAAAATTTCAATGAACTTATGAATCAGAATTATAAACTGAAAAAAATAATATTTTCAGATTTACATCGATTTCAATTATGATTATCAAGAAATTAATACTTCTTATTTATTACTAGTTTATTGTAATTAAAATTTGTAAGTTCTTGTTATCAAGTAGTTAAAATAGAGGAGAAAATAAGGATATTTAAAATATGTTTAACTTTGTTTGTATGACAAGGATTGTTGTTGTTGCAACGTTTTTGCCAAATCGATGCGTTTAATCCTGTTGTTGGAACGCGTTATATCAAAACCCATTATAATGATACCTTACTCAGCTTGCTATTACATAGTTTGCTATCATTTAGGCAAATATTAATCATGTTATATAGATTAATATATCTACATGATGATTAAATAAAAATTTGCACATAAATATTAATAAATATTTTGTGTAATTTTTGATTTACACAAAAAACATAGTTATCTTTTAATTAATTAAAGTGAACTTGTCAATATGAATTGATTAAAAAATTTGTCTTTTCAAGAAAAAAAAAACTTTTTTAAACTAAAATCTTCTGAGGATGATGTATCTAAGTGGTGGATAAAAAAATATATATATATATAAGAAACTGAATCGTAAAGTGAACAGCATCCATCTGAGGTTACTTTGAGTATTGTGTGTCATCTATGTAGACTTTGAAATCCCAGTTCGCGAGCTGCTTTTACTGCTACACATATTTTTTTTCTTACTTCTTCTCCTTTCGCTGTATTTGTAATCCAAGCTTTCGAATAGTCACTCGAAAGATCTCTTCAAGTGGTTGTAATTTCTGAAGTATATTTACTCGCACATCTATACACCACCACTGCTAGTTACATCTTGTACGAAACAGCTTTAAAAATCTTTTGAAAAAGTTTTGCTGAATATAACTGAAAATATTTTAAGTACTATTGTCGCTTCGATTTGTAATAGTTTTTAAATTTTTTACAAGCAACTTGTAAAGGTGAGATTTTCAGGTTTAATTTAAGTGTAAGATGACGTAATTTTCGGTGTTTTCTTTTTGTGAATTATTCGAGAATTGTTAAAGATAGTTACATCATCTTACACTTAAATTAAACCTGAAAATCTCAGCTTCAAAAGTTGTTTGTTAAAAATTTAAAAAATATTACAAATCGAACCGACAATAGTACTTAAAATATTTTCAGTTATATTCAGCAAAACTTAGTAAATTGGAAGTTTGTAAAAGCATTAAATTACAAAATTAATTTAATTATTTTCAAAATATTTCATTCATCTTGTCTGAAAAACTTTTCAAAATAATGCTGAAAGGATTACTTTTTCAATTGTTGAAAGTATAATCATATTTTTCAGTAACTTAATGAAGAGAACATAATTTTCAGATCTTGATCTGTTATGAAATGTTTGTTGGTCGAGTGCTGTCTGCAAATGATGCATCATCATCACACACACGTAAGTTACGAATTATGCAACGGTTTTGCGCGTCAATAGAAAATCGAGTTACAAAATAACTCGCATAGAAATCAGTTGCATTCGCCTAACAGCCAAATAAACCCACTTGATATGCAGATTCCTTCGCGCACATCACACTGCAAACATACATCATTCTCTCCAAGTATGTCCGAACGCTCCTGCCTGCATAGCTTTTCCATCCTGAAAATCCACTCTGAGTCCACCCCAAAACGAATCGATCCTGCACATCATTTAGCCACTGAAAACTTGCTCATTTTCCACAAATTTTCCCGCAGATCCCATTTCCCGATACACACACACATTTATTATTATTATGATAGTGTTTTTTTCTTCACTCTCAGCGAAATTGATTCGGCTTTCGCATGCACCGACCGTAATCTCACCTCCGACCTTCGAAACCCCAAGGAAACGAAACCATTAATTAAGCAGCAGCAAATACGGCGAACGCGATTTTTCACCACGAGGGGAGAATTAATTCCGCGACTCGTTAAATACCGGTAATTACGTTAATTATGTTTAATAATCATTAGATACGGAGTGAAAACCGCATCGATTTCGCAATTTTCAACGTGTTTCTTTATTGGTTTTCTTTTCGTAAACGTAGGTTTCTGCCTGTAATTACATGCGGTGAAGTAAATGAACAAAAAACGGAAGATTTGCGTTTGAAGTTAATTGAATGGATACGATGGAACTTGAAGACCTAAGAAAGACTCGAGGTAAACGCGTTACGTAATACCAGAGTTTAGGTGAAATGCAATAGAACGTTTTACAGGAATATCTTAAATATATACTAAGACTTGAGATCGATCGAGTCCTTTGATGAAGCCATTCAAATATTCGCTTCTAAATTATTATATAACTCAAATTCAGTTAACACAAATTGAATGTCTTTACGTTTCAGTTTGGTCTTACACTTTAATTAAGCGAATAATTAAGTAATTAAGTAGCATCGATATGCCTGAAAATTATTGAAAATTTTGTTGAAATCCAAAGAATTTTCGGTGTTTTCTTTTTGTGAATTAT
>NW_017099937.1:0-100730 GCF_001412225.1 Nicrophorus vespilloides | reverse complement strand
TTATTAAATAAACATCGTGTGTTTGAAACAGAAATAAATTTAAGTGTTAATATTTACATCGAGCAGAATAAATAATCATCAATCACAGATATTTTTTACTTATTTCCTTTTTTAGGAGAGTGAAATTTCATTATTAAGGTTAATGGCAAGCAATGTGAACAAAAACGCGGGTCACATTAGGTGGGCCACTCTTGTGTGGACGAGAAGAAACTCGTTTCTACGCATCCGACATTCTTCGAATAATAATTTATTCCAACGAAATATTTTCATTTCACATTTATATTGGAACAAATCGTTCCAATTTGCAAAACTATTTATTTTATGTATGTAATAAACATTTTTTTGAAATTGTTGGAAATGGTTAAATATGTTACATATTAGAAATTAATTAACGTTTATTTCGAAAGTACTTGAAGATTTATTTGAATTAATAAATTATAAACTACAAGAATTACACAGTACATTAATTATTCATTAATATCCTTATAAGACATGCTCATAATTCTGTAAATACTATGTATCTACAGTAAATATTCCATTATTCTATTCTACTTTATATTTGTAAGAGATTTTTAAGATTTTACAAATAAATTCTTAAAATAACCCGGAAAGATTGTGTTCAATTATAATAAGCATACTAAAATTTAACTTTCAACGTTATTCTTTTAATTTATAGATGCATTATTTAAGCCAAATTCTATAAACATTTATATAATTAAATTTAAAAACTATCGATATAAGAATTTGCTTAGATTAAAGCAATTAATTATTAATGCAGACTACGTTGAAATGTTACTCAGCGCTGGGAAATAATACCTTGAGAACATGCAAAACTTAATGAGCATAAAATAGTTAGTCATCCTATCTAAACGTAGTACGTTTAACAAACAAAATATATTTTCGGAGAAGAATGTTTCGCAACGGTATTTAACAAACGAATCAATGGCGAAAGAAAACAGCGGCGTTCAACAAATTTCAGGGCGTGAATCTCTCAAAGCAAACGATGTTTAATCATTAATCAATTAAAGATAATATTATACCAAAATAAAAGTAAACAAAATTAAAATTATTGAATGCCGGTGAATGGCGTTTTAATTTGTTGAAAAGGAGGAACGCGAAGGTTACACACTAGCATGCAAAGCTATATGGATAATGCAGTATTATGATGCACAGCAGCAAACGCAAATTGCATATTAATTGGAAATAACAGATTGGCTTGTTTTGGAGGGCATTTTGGACGATACGTACTTGGTCTATCCAGTTCGTTGGGAACTGCAGAACCATCGTCGCCGCTGCTGAAAATTTCTGAAACGACTGACGGCGAGAGGACAATGATTGCCGATAAAACACTAAACAACTTTATGGATACACTCATTTTACTAGACACTGAGACACTCGTACTTATAAGTTAAAGGAGTCACACGGTCCACTATTCTTTTTTTTGTAACAAGAAATATCCTAGGTATTGCACACACACACTGCTAAAATCATTGAATACTTCTTCTTTGGCGAAAACACTCGAAAATTTGTTATCTCGAAGTCCAAGTTGCGCGAACTCGTTAAAACACTTTCGAAACTTCCTGTTTCTTCTTTTCAAATATATTTTAACATTTATCTTTTACTGTAAAGGTATATAATTTATATTTTGATATAACATTAAATATATGTATATAATATATATATAATTATCTACGAAAACACTTATATTTATCTACTTTATTACTTTATAATTAGTTTTTTTTTTTCTGATGTGTTTTTTTCTTAAATCTTGCTTATTCTTGTAAGTTTACTACGATTTGTTATATAATAATACTAATTAAATGGGTATCGGTTTATTCCAGGGTTGCGGGTGTGCAGAGGACGCCCCCGCCGAACGGTCGCGACTCGACATTACACAGAGCAAGCAACACGCGCGGCTTCGCATCCGCAGCCTTACTGGAGTTACTACGACCGCGCTACAGTAGGTAGCTTTACCTTTCACAACCTCGCGCGGACGCATCTCTTTCGGACAACCCTCTCTAGAGCTGATCCTTGCTCGCATCCTCCCATTTTTTTATACGTAACAGTTAGTAGAGGTTCCAAAACTTAATTTCAAATTGTACCCTCTTACTTCTATGTGTTCTTCGAAAATTAATCTTCCACTCAACCGTATTCACATTTTTTTAACATTTGTTACGACTATTTTGACGATGACTACATAAATACACTATTGAATACACTAATATTCGTAATATTTGATAGAAATGTCAGTCAGGCATACCAATTAGTATGTACACATAAATAAGAACGTCATGTGCAGTCACAGCTGTCTTCAATCTGTATTAATATAGAAAACCGAATCATACAAGATCTAAGTAATTTGCTTGAATGAATCTTCCACTCAAGCATATATACAAAGCATAAATATCGAACATCGATCATTCTACTAATGTTTTTCATTTGTATCTATAAATAGCGTAACCGAAAATAAGAGCAACATTATAAATATGGTATTGAAATTTTGGAAATTGATATGGTATGAAATGCGTGGAAATTTCGCTGATGCAGTGTAATTTGATATTCACTGGCGCATTTTTATATAGGTTTTGCATTGAATTACATTTGGAATATTTGGATACAGGGTTTCAAAATTGTGTAAATGGAGGTAATATACATTCAAATTCAATATAAAATCATCTCATGAAATAGTGGAGAGTTATTATGGACAGCTAAAGATTTTATTGATATGTTTTGATATTCTTTTGATAATATAAATTGTTATTTTTTGCCTGGCGTTACTTATTTACTGTATTTAATTTGATATTAGTAATTATATTAGCAAATAGCTACACATATACATAAATTGCGAGTAATATTTTATAGATCGAGATAATATCTAAACATACAATTACAATTATAGGTAAACAGTACTATACTTTAATTAATAATGTTTCAATACTTGTGTTGTATGTCGTTAATTAAAATTAATAATAAATTAAGTAATTTTAATATATTTTTTTGCGATCTTCCTATTTACGTATAACTTACTTAATTTTTCCTCTGAAGAAATATCGTTGAATTAATGTTATTTACGAAGTTGAATAATTAGTATCTTCTTCTGTGGAAAATTTAGCCTACGAAATGAAAAACCTGTATCATAAATCACTGTATCTCGAAGTGTGGTCCGCAATAGTTCTCTAGGTGGTCCAGCAGCCACATGCTGACTTCCGTGCATGATCTTAACCGTTTCTCAAACTGCTAATTAATAAATAGCTTACAAAAATAATAAGCATCCATTCTATATTCCAATTAAAGATAATTTAATATATAGCCAACTTTATATCTTGAAATTACATATGTTATTTATGTAGAGTAAAGTAAACTATACAAATAAAAAATCATCATAGTTATCTATTAAAAAGATGCTGCAATGTGTACATAGTAATTGGTGTAAGATAGATATTTATGTTCTATAATACGCAGTGTAGAAAAGTATTGTTCATTTCCTTTCCCAAGACTAGTCACTTAACTTTAAAGCATTAAATGTAATAACGGTAATCGTCGTAAATTAAATTAAGTAATTATTTTAATTAAAGTTGTAAGGTGTTTTGGCAGGCATTGGAATCGGATTGAATGTAGTTAATTATGGGTATGGAATGTCGGGCAGGCAAATTGGTTTTGGCGTTTAGATGGCGGCGACCCATATAATTTGTTGGCAAGCGTTTGGCACTCGGTTCGTTTAATTGGCTTTCAATAGCATGTAAAAATAATAATTCTCAGTCGCCCCCGCAGCCGAGGGATGTAACATGAAAGACATTTAATGCGGTGTTCCATTCCAGTTTGTAACTACGAATTCTCACATAGAGTTAATAATTCATGTCCAAAAGGATAAAACTTTTTGAATCCAACCGAGATATTAAAATGAGTACCGCCCCGGCCGCCGCCGCCGCCGCCTCCATAATGTTCACCCCCTCCACGGACTGAACATCTCATGCGGCAATAATTTCAAACTCATTTTATATTTCACCCTTACTAACAGTATTCACTCTTTCTTTTATTTTTAATTTCCGTGCTCTTCTTCATCTCTATACAATCCACCATTTTTTTTTTCAACAGAGTTTGTAACAGTGAGTTTTTTTTAAATATTTTTATAAAATTGTATTATATGATTAGATAATACAATTTTAGTAGCTGTATTTAAGAAGTTCATAAACGTAGTTTTCAGTTCTGAAAACGAATGATCTTTTATTAATCAGCTTACTGTGTACCTCAAATAAAGTAATATTCAATATTTGATATATGGAATAATTGTTAATTTATAATGTGTGCTGTGCTTCTCTATTAATTCTATATTTATAAATTGAATAATTAGAATTATTCATATACTACTTATATAATATTATAATAAGATTATTAGTTTCCCAACACCATTTTGATGATATGTACATACATTATTATAATATCTGTTAATGGCTTATTGAATTTACGACAAAAATCCTTCCTTCTTTTATCTTTGCGATTAGGCAAGGGCAAAGTTGGCGGAATAACAGAATGTTTGTTAATTCTATACAAATCGTGAGATGGATTTCATAACCTCCGTGCAGATACGGAAAACGGATATAGACGTCAAAATATTATGCTTGCCTTAATTGGGGAAAATTTCCAATACTTTGCCTATAAATCAATGAAGATTTTAATGGTTTGAAATTCAAAATAAATAAGAAAATACAGTGAACGTATCGAATTTATAATTTAGAGCAGATTTATGTTACAAAGACGTAAGTCGATGTCATTAAATGGTCGCCGGTTCGGTTTACGTACGTGCACGAATAATGAAACAATTACAGAAACATACACAGGGAAGGCGGATACCAATTAACCGGTTTAGTGTTGAATCAAAATAGGAGCAAAACAGTAATTACTGTAATTAACTGGACCGATGAACAGAGAGAACAAAAAGTAATTGATAAAAAAAGATATGAACATGTAATTACAGACCTAATTGAATCATAAAATAAGATTATTTTAGATTGCGACGAACGCTTTGCGTAAATTATCTAAGGAGTCGGTTTTGCAATCAATTAAATTAGGATTGACTTATTCCAGGCAAAGATGGTGCATTAACATTATTGACAAAAGCATTGCTGGAGATGAAGCGCGCACGTGTGATTTCAGTGAATAACTTGTTCTACTAAAGAAGCGGAACGTGGGTGGTATTGAGGACTACATCAACAACGCAGCAAGATCCCATCAACTGCACGCCACCAGACAATATTTCATCAACTAGCTAACATGACAATAAATTATTACAATGTTTTCTCTTCATTCTGCGTAGATGTTGGACGCAAAACGAATCAAGAATATTGAGACACCAAAATACGAATAAACGTAATCGATGTAATACGGTACATTAGTTAATTTATTGGTTTTCGGGAGATTTGCTATGTGTTAAGAATTACCAGTATTTGATGAAGACAAATTAATTTATTCTATTATAAAAGGGACAGTACGCAAATATCCAAGAAAAAATGTATAGTTATTTGTTTTCTATTTGAAGTGCATCACGATTTGTGGGTGTGCAGGCAACGCGTGGGTTTATCTAAGTGCCGTTCTCGTGAGCTTCACTGAAAAGAAGCAAATGGAACGCATAAAAAATATATTTAAATGGACGACAGGCAATAGGTTTTTATGCGGAAGAACACGAAAGCCTCTTTTCTTTAAGACGAGTTTATCTCCGACGCAAACATATATTATGCACATGGATAACGCGGTCCTCCGAGGACAAATATTTATTATTGCGCCTCCTGTGTCCCAGCTGAAACTTATCGTCGCCATCTGCATGTCCCGTTACAATTCGCCCTGGCATCGCCCCGGATTTGATTAAAAACAAATAACGTTTCCTATTTACTATTCAACTAGAATTTATGTTGTGTATCTGATTTCCACATAATACTAATAATAACTATTGATATTACATTATTTCCATAATCAATTTGGAATAAACATATGCATTCACATTGATACAATCGGTATTGTGATGTTAAATATTTTCGATTCATGGAAACATGCAACCGGATGGAGTATCCAAGGATAAGACTACATATAAGTTATAATTGCCTTTTCTATATGTACAAGAGCATACATGTAACAAATTAGTTAATTATACCCTTGATACATTACAGATAATATATTGGTTATCAAAGAGACTTTATAACTATTTCGTGATATATGTATAGTATGTAAACTTTTTATTCCAATTTTATTTTTTGATATATATATGTTGTTATTTGCAATGTGTTGTTGAAGTTTTAATTATTATCGATGTTTTCAAATACTCCAGTATTTCAATAACGCGTATAATGAATATTTGATAAAATAATATAATATTCATTTTTTTCCGCACAAAATATATACATTAGTAATAGTATTATACTGAATTACAAAAATAAAAACAATTTATTGGAAAAATCTTTTTCGGGATTAGGTTAAAAAAAATGATCGGAGATAAAACAAAGACTAATTATTTTATTACATATTATTAAATAATTTATTTTATACAAAAATACAACAAAACATAAACTAGATTTAATATTCTTAATCATAAAAAAATAATAATCCTAAATACTTCTCTAACGTGCTTTCCAATATTGGATTAATTTTAATTTAATTTATTTATATGTAGGAAGCATGTTGTGTATATGTAATAACTTATTTTTATTACTATTATATTTATTCTGTTACTATTAACGATTAATTTAGCTATTTTTTTACCCATATTATTTCAAATTGGATACATCAGGAAATAATAGTTGAATGAATGTCATTCCTACAACGTGGCAATGTTTAGGATTCTGTGCACGCAACTAATGCAATATAATTTTCGTTTTTCGCATTTCGGTATTGCTCCTTTATTTTTCTAGTTTGTTGCAACTATAATTAGGGTAGGTAATTTGAGCAAATGGGCGCATGCATACGTGACGCTGAGAATTTTAATTCCAGTACCATGAAAAACCTATTAAACGGTGTCGTGTTCTGGGAAAGGAAAAGCAAAAACTGTGCGGTGCAGCACACCCCCATGAAAAATAAAACGCGTTGGAGCAAAAGAAAAAGTACACAGGAACACAAATAGTCACACCGTAAGCTAGTATTCTGTCTAGTCGTGTGACAGATTGTATTTTTGCGTGGCTCACATACCGGACGGCTGACATGCGAAATACTACCGTATGCCTCACATGTATATAGCTTTACGTTCGAAATGCTTTGCTTTATTTTTATATATCTCCCACATCTGGTATCCCTAATTCTCAATAATAATCTTTAAGATTTTGCCGCAAACTAGGTTTGATCTCTAATTAAGACTAACATTTTACCGCTCTGTTACTACATTTGTCCACACAACAACATGATATTATTATATATATAAAAGCAATTTCCAGTTTTAATTACCAGCATCAACCGTTAAATTTTAGTCAATAGTTATATACCAAAGAGCGTTTATTCATTTCGTATTCAATTCGACGTACCGTTTTGTTCGAGCTATTGACGGTTTTCATTAGTAAAGTATATTTGAAGTGGTCCTGTCTCAAATTACATACAATAACAAATACTTTACAGTTAACCAATCGGAAAACAAAAATAAGAGATTGATTACAAATATATATGGCTATCGTTTTTATAATATGTTTTTATTATTCCTTTGTTGGATATACTCAATTAACACTTGACACTAAATATAATTATTGCTTGTGAAAGAGTCAATGTTTTTATGAATTTATATTAGTATCAAAAATATTGCATTTTATAATGTAAGTTCTGTACATTATGCCAAATGACTGAAGAATTATCAATAAATAGTAAAAGAATAGTATTATAAAGAACCATAATGATAAACTATTATTAAAGTCCTTCTAATTAAAAATCGGTAATTTATATTTGGATTTATTCAAAAAGCAATTTATACTAGGATATTGAAAATTTCGTCAATTTTATACCATTGTTGCAATATCGTCTACAATGTTTCAATGTTGAATACGTGGTATCAATATTCTAAATATATTTCAGTAAATGTAAATAGTACTATTGATGGTGGCGGTTGAATGGGGATGGATAGTTTGCTCGTCCTGGAAAAGGAGCCGAGACGTATAAGAAATCCTCGGACGTGTCCTGAATGGGAGCCGTTCTGACCCGCGCAAGGCTGCCAAGATAAATTGTTATACAAATTTTTCTAGCCGCCGGGAAATTGACTCTAATTTATTACTTTCCGTATTATGCGGATCCTCCGCAGGGATAATCCGTTCGGAATTAATAAATATTTCCATTTCCATCAATTCCAGTCAGCCGCAGGGACCGTGAGCATCTTTAGTGTTGAGCTTGTTTTCTTACGCAAGTGGAATTGAATGGAGGGCGAACCAGAAAAGTTTAGGTTGGAAATTACATACACACAATAGAAAAGCTTGAAACTTTGTGGATGCGAAAAGTAGGGAGAAAAAAGGTGCTAAAATATATCCCTCCACAAAAGATGTTAATGATTGGAATAACTCAAGGGGCCTTCAAGGAAACAATACTGGATTATCTCAACGAAGAGAAGATGAAAACTTCAGGCGACGGAAAACGTGAAATCGACAAAAGACCGCGACAGGATTTGACAAAATCGCTAATAAATGAAGAAAAAAAAATGAAGATATATCGAACACAACCACATTCCGTTTTCAGGCTCAAACGTGTGAAAGAAGAAAGAATGATATTCTCGGGGCTTCAAATATTTGATCGCAAAGCCATACGAAACACAACTGCAAACATCAAAGAGAAGTTTCAAAGTAAAAGGAAGAACAACGGAAAGCATAAATTGGTGGAAAATAAAGGAACTGTTACGACCGAAATGAAGACGGCATTTCTAGAAAGTATACAAAGGAATATTCGAAGAAAACACAAACTACTCATGTGAATCTTACTATCCGTAATAACGAAATACTAATTTAAAATCTCATATTATTATCGTTTAAATTATTGATGCAGTTTATTTAACAACACTTAAATAATAAGTAATCAAATAAAATTAAAATATCCAAACGTTCTTTATTCAAGGATGTTACAGTAAGTGACAGACAAATGTATATGAATACATGTCATCTATATTCGAGATACGCAAATGTTTTGCATGTCACTTAATATTATATCTATAATGAAATCAACAACTACATATTCAAATAGCTGTACGTATAAAAATCCCAATGCCACGTCGCTAAAGTTTCACTGCAAAGTATTCTCAGCATATTTTATTTCACATAATATTACATAAAGATTTAAGTTATTTATAGATAATTTAACAATTTTGTAAACAAATTATAAATACAATTTACGGCACGTAAACACATTTTTAAAAAGATCTATTAAATAATAACTACATCAGTATAGTAATAGTGATGTAATCAGAAATATACTGAAACTCTAAAGTCAATCTGACGTACTGTGAGAAATGGCATTTCAACCGTTTGCTAATAGGAAGTGATTTTATCGATAATAAGTTATACAATTTGATTTTATTTCAATTGACTTAAGCTGGAATAGGTTAGCCGCGCATTATCGCATCTGAAATGGCAAAGGAAAGGTTAACAATGCAATTGAGCATGTAATTTAAAAGCATACGCGATTCTTCAATCATTGCGTAACACATGTCGCGCTTCTGCATTTTTCACCGGAGCATGCGTTGTTTTCCTTCCAATATTAAAAGCAGAAAATCGATCAGAGTTCAGGCGATAAATCATCGACAGTGTACAATTTGAAATGACATAAATCACAGAGAGATCCTGTAATGTGACCTATTAGTATCTATATGATTGTATGCAAGCATTTCGTATCTGTTGATTTTACTTTTTATTGTTATTGTATCGTATTCGTGAAATAACATTTATTATTTTCAAAAACGATGTGTTACCGAACTTCAAATATTTCATATATATAGCCTGATTTAAGCACACGTTTTGTTTGCGTTTAAACATATGAATTAAAACGTTTAATCAATAATATTATCCTTATAAGTTTAGAAAATACTAGCGACACTAGATAATAACAGCTATATTTTAAGACACGTTATATTCTCGTAAATAGTTATGGAAAGGCACTGTTCTTTCTTCCGATTGATCTGCATTATTTCAAACAATATCTTTTTTCTATCTAAAATAATAAGTGAAGTGATAATGTGTACCGTTAGAAAGGTTTACGCTGTTCTTTGAAGTTAATTTATGTTAATAATCTGGAGGACGTAGAAGATTGAGAAGAGGATGAAGAATAAAAGTACATGCCGCGATGGAGCTTCCTTTCCTTTCTTTTTTTTTATGATGATGCTCTAGTTCATTAATTGGATATGTAAAAAAAAGGCTGTGGGATGCACTATTATTTCACGCCTTTTATTCCACGGTCATCAGTGGCAGCAGCAGCATCACGAAGGACCTAATTGCAGGCAATTTCATACACAATTTCAACGCTGGTCGGTACCTTTACTAAGAATTACTGTGCCAAGAAAATACAGGTACTTGGGCCTTAATTGTAGGTCATGCATTTTTACCTGTAGGTGTTGAAACTTTAACGAGTTATAAATGTATTGATGCATTTGCTTCAATCAAAATTACATATGATTCTAAGATAATTACACAACCATCGATCAGAAGATTAAAATTCGTTTTATCCGCTTAGTGGGTGGTAAATGTTACATAAAAGGAATTCACATTAAAAGCATAACTTGCAACAAAGTAGAAATTGTAGATACATTAACTTTTACCCTTAAAATTTAAATAATCCTAGAAATTCACGGCCGATGTACTTCGCACTATATGCGACTTCCTGAATTTATTGCTCACCTATCTTTCCCTCCACTGCTTACACTAGGTATGTTATAAATTTTGAATGAGTTTTCTACAAGTCCTTCCGAGCCAGACTTATTAAGTTGATTTAACAATTTAAATAATTAACAATGCAACAGTTCCGCTTCATATGTTTGCTTAAATATATACTTAGGCTTTTTAAAACCATACGACAGTCGAGATTTTACATTGCTCCGGTAATATTTGTACGTTTATTAAGAATTTACACCATGAACCAACATCGATCCGTCAAACAATGCTTTGCTCTAACGACAGGGCGTCTCCTAAAACACTTGTAATACATAAATTTTTATAACATAAGGAAGGAAAAACACACGGCGGAAGGAGCCGAGCACTAGTAAAAATGGGAATTCTCATAAAACTATGTTGAGGTAAACGAGTATCGGATTTACGAGCCCTCACGAAATAAGCTTCACCTAGTGCGTTTCATTACGTAACAAATTTTCGTTTAATTTGATCTTGGATTTATTTGTGTTTCGTCACTTATTATTTTAAGTGAGGTAAATGTCTGTACTATTACAATATATGGATGACGCCAATTTTGATTTGAGAATAATAACGAAAAAATTACATGTGTCGAATGCCTTAGGGGGAATAATGGACTGTCTTCCACGAAATTTCGCAAAAGATAATAATTTTATTGTTATACCTGATATTTTTAAATTGGCTTCGTCTCGGCAAAATGTATAGTATTAATATGCAATTTAGAAAAACATGCGCAAAATATTCCAGATGATATATTTATTTGGTTATATTTGCAAAAATGAAGCTAAAGATAAATATTGATAATATTGATAACAATACGATATTATTTGCCAATATGATATTTTCGAGGTACAAGAATTATTATTAGTCATAACCAGTTTGCACTGCTATAATAGTGTATTATTATGGGAAGGATTACATTGTATTAATGGGATACGCGACAACTCGGCGACTGACACTTCAAAATAAAATTTTAACATATTCGCTTATGATAATAACAATAATTTATTAGCCAAATAATAGAACATAACATATATAGGAGCATTACATTATACATAAATGAGGATATACGCACGGTACAAATGATATTTGCTGCAAGAAAGAGCGATGTGTTGAGAGGCAACTATGAAACCTTTTGTGTGTCAAAGGTTGTAAACACAATAATGGGAAACAGATTGTCGACATATTCTGTACATATAGAAATATTATTCCTGCGGGCAAGTCAATATGATTTTAGAAATATTTGCTATTGCATTATTGGAAGCAGAAGTATTGCCCGTACACATATCAACTATTTTTCATTTCAGTCTCAATATAATATTAATTACATCGCATTTGCAACGAACTAGAATATAAAAAGGATTCATTTATATAAAATTTTAATAAACGATGATAAATTAATTGCCAGCTGTAATTGTTCCTGAAATACGCGTGTTAATGATTAATTAATTTATAAATACCAGTTAATATTGTAAATTATCAAAAAGTTCTATAGTTTTCGTTATTGCATATTTTGCAGTTGGACAATTCAAAGTGTGAGATAAAATTTCTTTTTGTATTATTAATTTTCTATCATTGTACTGCAACTATTATGATGTTTGATCCATGAACATGTATATATTTAAACAGGCGGGTTATCTAACTTGGAAAAACTTAATCTTGACGCTATTATCATCTGAAAGCATATTATGAATGATATCATCCTACAAATAAGTCCTCTGAATAAGAAAATTTGAATATGTGAATGGTTCGTGCAAGTTTCTGCATATCTGCCATCGCACCCAGCGTTCGGAATTATCCAATTCCATGTTGAATAATTCCATTCATTCAAGGATGGCTTTGAAAACCTGTTCCGGCTATCTGAGCGAGAATTGTGCAGGAGCGTGAAGAAAGAAATCCGAGCGAGAAAGTCTCTTTTCTTGATGACACCGCATTCCACCTTTGCGTCTGTTGTATAAATCAATAGCTTATTGTTCATATTTATGGGCTCGTAATGCTTATTTCTTTTCATTTCGGAGTTGCTTTTTATTCAAATTCACACTTCAATTATATCATTATCCGTGTTGGCCAATGACTTCATGTGGAGACAACAACTTCAGTATAATGTATAAATATTTACAACGTCAAATGTCTACACTTTCGATTTTCATCTCTGGCTACTTTCAATCATATTAAGTGAAGGTGCAATATTTACAGTGTTAAATACAATTTAATACAATAATTGCAGCCTTTAAATAATATGTATGAAATTTAAAATTTATGTTTATCTCATTATTTATAAGTAGATAACTTTAATATAATAAATATAAATAAATAATGTTTAACAAAATCTAGTTATCAATATTTGTTTTATCATGGGTACATAATAGTTTTAGTCTTGATTATGAATATATATCTAAGTTTGGTAGGTTATGTGAGTGTGATATTTTGGGAATAACATAACGAAATCAGTGTATTTTTTAATAAAGCAACGAAAATTTGAGTGTTTTCAATAAGCATCGACGGGAATTAATTGATAGGTGAGAGCATTTTTTCATAAATCCATTTGCGTTTCGAGCGTGTTTTTTTTTGTAAATTTTTATCACGCCGCTGCTGATTGCAAATTCATGGACGTGATTCGCATCGACACAATATTTTATTTACATTTTTTTTTCCATCGAACATACTAAATCGACTTTGCACAATAATGTCACTCTTAATAATCGTATTCCTTTTCAGACCATTATAATTGAGTTATTTTTATGTATGCTCGTATTTGAATCCATCTTCATCACAATACTTTGAGCATTATTCAATTTATATTGTGTCACCTGAAAGCTGCAAATTTAACAAAAATATGTAAATTATGTTGTAATATAATTCGGAATAATTTCATATTTTATTATTTTATTTCATTTTTTTTTTAGTTTTACTTTACTTCTACATAATAGTTTTAGCACATAGCTCAAAATTTTAAAATGTTTTAAAATTGTATGAAAATATAAGTATAAATTATTGAATTCTTAAAAAAGTATCTTTGAACTATACATTTCTTATTCTATTAATACATAAAATGTGTAATGAACAGATTTTCCCTCTAAAAATAGGGGGATAAAGGATAATCTATACACATAGAGTTGGGATCATAGACTGTTTAACTTTTCCATTAATTAATTAGGAAGTACCATAACGAAATAATTTGATTTCGTCAATCCGTCGAGGATAGACATACATTTAATTTAAAACACTAATCAGATTATCTCCGGCGCCTAGGGTTCTGGCTGTAATAACCGAAGGAACACAAAAAAATATAGTATTTCTATTCAATTTCATATAATAAAGAACAAAGTTGTAAACACTCCTTCGTAAGTTACATTAATTTCAATAACGCTTAGTTTAAGTAAAAATTGTAATAAACAAAAGATATAATAAAGAATAGGAAACATTCACTTTGAAATGAAATTTAGAGAATTTCTCACGTTTATAGTATATATTTCAATGTTATTCCATGATAAAGCGAAGTCGGCGTCGTAATGAGGATCGTTCTGTAAATGAGTAAAAACCTGTTATGTGCACCTGTCAAGGGAGAGAGAGGGAGGCTTTGTAGTAAATGCGGGACACTGTTCGAAACCAAAATATATACACCTTTAACAAGCCAGAACCTATACTCATTTCCATGTTAAATTTTCTATAAATTACCTATCGTTGTATTTCGTTCATCGGCATATGATACCAATCACCAGATTAGTATCAGATATATGCTTACATAAATTGTATTACATCACATCGAATATATGTTACTAAATAAATTGGTGTTAAAATAATAATCAAGACAAAAACTAAAATCGTGCCTCGATTATAAAATAGATCTTAAACTTACATTTTTTATTATAAATAAATTTGTCCAAGATATGCATTATATAAAATAATAATATTAAGTAATCACTCGAAATCGAATGAAATAAAATTTTCTTACAAACAAATAATGTCAACAACTAATTTTGTAAACAAAAAACACTTAATATTGTTTCATGAAATTGTTAGTTTAATTAATATTGTGTTTAATATTATATTATAATAATAATAATATATTGGCCAAACATCAATACATAAGAAAAAAACAGTACATTCTATACATAAATAAATTCTAACATAAAATAAAAAAATATATACTAATAGGCTGACCAAAGGGCTAACGACCGAGGTCTTTCCGCCCTATTATATTATATTTAATCGTAAATAATAAAAAATAATGTTAATACAAATAGGTGTGAAATATATATTTTTTTATGTCGTATAATTTTATTGACAATCTGTTCATCAATATGAACATTGACTAAATTCAAGATCGTGGTTGACATTAGGTAGGTAATCTTTCCCGGTGGATAGTTACCATTATGATGATGGTTAACTTCAGTTGTATATTGATGCTCTGCGGTTCCACTATTTTCTTTCACTGTGAATCTGCTGCTATCCTTAACACTGTCATTGTCCATCGACTTGGCTGAAGGTCCATATGCTGAACCTCATTCATTTCACTGTCCATCTGTGATGAACGATGGCAAATACCGAGAGGGTTCACACAGGGCCTGACTTGACCAGGATTTGAACCTTCACCCACTAGCTCGTGGGTAGGTCGACTTAACCATTCGGCTGTTAGTCTCCCTTTATATATAATTAAAATTAAACAATGACAAGTAAAGTTATAAATAAGAAGAAAAATAGCTGAAATTAAGATTATATTTCAGAATCTGATTTCTTGATGTTAATTTCTTTGAACTTGCTAATTATTACAAAACTCTAAAACACTGACTAATGCTGTATAAATGCAAAAGGACAGATTTAGTAAAAAAATATAACAATTATTTGCACTTAAAACAAAAGCTCCTGAATTATTTAGCACAGAATTGCACAATTAAAGGTGCGTATTTACTGGTTATTATGTATTTGCCGCGAGGAAGTTTTTAAAAAATGTACAATACTCAGAATCGTCGAGTGAAGGGCAATTTATAGTAAATTCTATGCAGCCATGACTAGTAGATAAGCCGGCTCTCGGATATAATTAATGATTTGCATAATTTTCGCACATAGCAGACATTTGATTATAATATTTAATTGTCACCATATCAACATAAATACGACATAATTAATGAATTTGTGCGTGACGAAATTGCTAATTTATAGGAATTATTTGATCATATTATGCAATTTCCGTAGTTAGAAGTAACATTAGAAACTTATAATATATCCTAGCTTTAATATATTGTCAAGTATTGATCAAGAAAGGTTAATACTTTTTTTCTAATCAATATATAAACGCAATTAATTACCAAGCTGTTGTTACCACTGTTTATACAGCAAGGCCTAATTAGTCCATAAAAGCTCGAGAGGCCGGTATCCACCTGTAATTAAAAACCAACTGAATAATTGTAATTTAAAAAAATTAAATATCTATAAACAATTTAACTAAATTCACTCTTTAAAACGTGTATACTGGTATAGCTGTTAATCTTGAAGATACTTTTTGTTAAGTTTCGAAAAAGTAGTGTCTTCACATTTTTATTTATATCTCAAAAAATATAACTGACAAATTCATTTTAAGCAACCAAATTAAAGCAATTTATTCACTCTTTATATCGTACTGATCAAGTTGTATCGGTTGTAAATGAATTCTATATCATCTAATATTTATTTATTACCTTGTCCATAAAATTATTTCACGGTTATTTCCTTCAGGGTTAAGAGCTGAAATATTTATTTTAATTTATTATGCTAATTATCTCAATACCTAATTAAAACAAAATTATACAGCCTTAATTTTAAATATTTCATTTATTAATACAAGAATGGTTCAGATATATAATTTGTTAAAATTTAATACAGATAAAATTAAGTTGTATTAGAAGATTATATATAAATAACTGATAAACAAATATTGGAACGTTGATAAAAGTAAGTTGTACTAGAGATGTACACTTGTACGTTTTTGTCTACATTATAATGTTAATACGCAAATCAAAATCGGCTAGAATCTAGTAAATATATGTCTCCATGTACTACATCTGTTATAATACAAGCTGAGATGGAGTTCTAATTAGTATAACCGTAATTATGTGCTGCGTAATTAGTGTGCAGTAATGGGTATATGACTTCTGTCAAACTAACTTGTGTTACCTTGGTTGGTCGCTTTTACTAATACACACGCACCAAGTCGCCGTTAATTAAAGCACCCTGTGATGAGTCGCATCGCAATGTATTCATAGTTTTAGAAGGACAAGCATCGACTCATAGACATGGAATTCAATCTTCACTAATTCTGAATTCGGTTCACAAAGCTTTTTTTGTAAATAAATATTTACTATACCAATATTTTAAATTGCTTTAGTTTATTTAGAATGTATACTTTTATAATTCATTAATTATATATAATTGCATGCAGTTTTAATTCAAATAATGTTCGTTTAATGAAAATCCTCATTTAATTATTAATACTTATTTTTTGGTATATGGGCCATCAGTTGGAGCATTATCATGGAACTAATGCTATCTCTAAATGAATTATTATGTACTCCGCATGGAATGATTGCGAATTTGGATTTAAATTAATGGGTTCATAAATTGTTAATAAGATTCCCGATTGGTACGTACGTTCAATTATGAAGTTTGTTCAAAATGATATTAAATAATGAAACAAATCTTGTCATATCAATCATTTTTCAATTTGAATACTCTTATATTACCGAGCACATTACCCGGTTTAAATATTGACATTATCCCAATTTAATTTGAATCTTTAATGGGGAATCTGTTAGCTACCTGATCTTCAGCAATGAGTTACGACCATCCATGGTGGTGATATTTATTATTTCCAAAGTATATCGGTTTATTGGCCTCGAGGTACAGACACTTTTATGGAGTAGCCTGGGTTCACTTACACGTCGCACATCGCTGCATATAGGCCGATAATAATAAAATTTATGGCATTACATTGGACCATAAATCATGTAAAAACATTTGATTTCATCGCGTAAATCGAGACCTTTTTTAAGCCCTGCTATAATTATACCATCTCTAACAACTGCTTTGAATATAGCAGTTCCACACGCATATGTTTATTAAAACTTATTAAAATACAAATTGCCAAAATGATATAATTCGCATTTCAATTATTTCTTAGGTATGTACGCTAGATCTATTAAAAATTGTGTATGTATACTATTTAAGGATGCACGATTTATTCTTGTTAGGTAAATTTATAACATTTCCTATTAGATTTAAATTCTGGATGGAATTTTTTTCGTTTATATTTAATCAATATTTATATTATAACCAACCTAACCATTTGGAAATGATTATATAAACAAAGTTTTTAAATATTTTATATAATCATTTTAACTTCGAATTCGACATACAAAATATTATACTTGAAAAGTTCTTTATAGCTGAAAAATTCATCTAAATTAAAATATTTCTACTGTTCAATATTTTGATAATATTCAATCATTAGAAAAAGATTTATTTACTTAAAAAATCTAGGAATTGCTAGTGCTGCAATACTAAATATTGAATAATAAAGGAGATTACATAATTGATTGATGGTAATTGCATTATGTATACGCAAAACAGGTACGAGCTCATTGAATAACCTCAATACAGGTATGCTTCTTTACATAAAAATAGAACTGTAGTGACACTTTAAAAATAAATAGTACCTTTATATATGTAAATAAAGATAATGAAATGTGGAAGGTATTCTAAAGAAATGAAATTGAAAGGATTATTCCTTCTACGAAGTACGATATAAGCAAAATGTACAAAGCAGAAATTTAAAAAAGAGAAAAAATTGTATATCAAATTTAAATCGTGGTGGTTGAAAATACATTTCAAGCCAACTGAATCAGTTAAGATAAATATTTACATAATATTTTAGGTTTGTAAGAGTTTCATTTTTCCTCTTCAATGTATGTGAATTTGATTATGCCGATGAACGAGGCCTGAATTAATATTTGAACGAAAATTTGTACAAATTATTTTTTTTAACCCCTCTGGTTAGCAATGGAAATGAATTTCATCAGGTGGAGGGGGTTGTACGGGGATTGGCGAGGAGTTCGTCCGGCCGGATCCATGCATAATAATGAGTCGACTACCGCCCATTACATTGGCCCAATATTTACAACCAATATTTACTATTTGTACTCGTCTTGTCTGCCGTTAATAGCGCAATAAATTGCAGCATTCATCGCTGATTTATCGAGTGATGTTATCGCGCCGTGTAATGAAAGCCAGAGAGCTCCACTGCTCACGTACAGGATATCCACCCCCGCGTTAATTACACATCGTCCGTGCACGCGGACCAACGCGCGCACCTCCTCCGAATCCCTGAAGAATACTTATTAACCAGAAGAAGAAATACCGGACATTGGAGTGGATAGCTATCCACAGACATCATTCAACCGTTGTTTATTAGGTTGCGTACAATGCAACCACTTTGAAATTGTAAAAAGTTGTTAAAAAGTTGTTCAAATAACAATGCATTTCGAATATGCATACACGAATATCTTCTTCTGCAAACATCCGCACGCGATTTGCATCATCTGTTGCAGCGATTTAATCAATATCCTGACAGCAATTGAAAGAGAACATTGCAGCTTGCGTACATTGCATAAGCTGACGCTCATGAATATTTGGTAATAGCAATGAGCGATCAGAATGGCAATGAGCTAAGACGGTAGTGATTTATACGTAATTATCGTCCTATGTTAGCTGCCACCTCTTGTCGAAATAACTTAATTAGGACTTTCCATATGCATAGACGTTGATTTTGTAATGTTGCGATTTATGTATGTTACGTTCTAAAATATGTAAGTGATAATTTTATACGTTCACGTAAACAATAATATGCGATTACTCAGTTATCCAAGACTTATAACGGTTAGTATTTGAATGGGTGACCTTGAGAAATTTTCTTTTTTGGATGAGATAAGAGATACAACGATTATATTTCCTTATAATTCTTTTGTAATATAGTTAGTTGAAAATACGTTTCATCAATGGGAAAGAGAGAGACATACATTATCTGAAAAAAATAAAATATAAAACATCAGTGCGCTTAATAATAAAACCAAAATAAATACGCAAAGCTCATTTTTCATTTCCGCCAAATGTGAACTAATAACGGTGAAGCTTTCTTGCAGCCAACCAGTTGGGGACGTAAGACACATACACATATATATAAATATATGTGTGTGTGTGTTTGTGTATTTTGCCTTTCAGTCGCGCTTTCCATTCTTTACTTTCGTTGGTAGTGTCGCGTCGCAAACTCCTGCTTTAATAACAGCAACTGAAGAAAGTCTCCCCATGATAGCACAGAAATAATGCAATATTTAGCATTGTGCGCATCGACAAAGACATTTTTGTTTTATTAAATTTCACAGGAAAGACGAGATCATCGCCCCGCGAGTGCAGCGCCACCGTCGCCATCCCCGGAGACAGAAAACTAATTTTCCTTCAGCACTAAAGACATTCTACGCACAATTCCTAAAGCATAATTTTATAAAACTGATTGCTTTTCTGAACATTCACAATGCTGAATATTCAGCGGCATTATCCCGCGATTTATTGTCTTATTTGAAATCCGGTCGTAATGTAATTTACTATTTTCAGCTTCATCTGCTTTACCAGACAAATGTATTCCATTTCGCTTAGGACAGTGCGAAGCGTTCCGTTGAAATGTGTTTCAAATTGATATAATCGTTTTATTGTGAGAGTTCAAACAATTTTCAGCTTTTGATATTTATGTTTATTCAAGTTCAAGAATAATATAGAGCTCCTTTGGCGCAGAGTACTTACTTTGCGATAAGTGGCTATATGCTACAATACAGGAGAAGTATATGAATCGTATTAAATCCTTTTTGAAAAGCCTTTTGAACAAAAGCATAAAGAAAATAAATAAATCTAACGATTTGTGTGTATTAAATACTAATACTGCATCCACTGTAAATAAAGCTAAATGTCTGGAATTAAATCATTGCAAAGTATTGGACTGTTAGTGTTTTCAATGTTGTTTGAAGTATTAAATAATATCGAACAATTTGTAAAATTTGCAGAAGCGAAACAAAGGCAAAGATTGCTAACGACACTAACATGTTACATAACAATGAGCGCCGCGGCAAAAGCGATAAATTCAAAGTAGACTGTAACTGACGGTTAACGAGTGTGATTTACACAGCGGCGGGAAAACTAAATTATAAACGAAAATAATGAAACGACAGCACGTCTGTATTTTATTTATTTCCTCCACTGCACACGCACACCATTTCGAAGCGCCATCTCTCTTCGGTCCCGTCAATTTGCAGCAAACGAAATTTTTTGGTAATTTCCCCATAAAGCTAAGTGAATTATTGTACCGGCCTTACGGGCGACATAAAACAAAACGTAAACTAACAACGAATAAAACAAAACAGAGCAAAAAAGAGATAATCAACAACAACGTACAACAAAACCCCTACAACAGGTCACCGTTCGGAGATAAATTTCCGGGGACCTAGACTCGCGAACAAGTAAACTGTTTTATGTAAATGCAAATTATAAAATAACCGTAAATCCCACCGATGCCTAACAGCGGACTGCTTTAAAAAAATACTCGTCAATTGCAAATGGCAATAAAAGAATTAGCATCCAACATTAATTCCAGCCACATCTGACTTTTAAGAAGACGCTTCTACATAACTGAGTAACGCCTTATTCTGAATTTTAGATGCTCATCAAGCTCTCAATGTGCGTCTTGTTATATATTACCTTTGGGCTATAACACGTGCACAACCACTTTAGCGCTTTGATTAAACCCGGCTTTAGACTACAATATTGATGCAAATGCACAGATATTGTACGATACAAAGACGTTTTAGCGCCAAGTATGCACAGACTTTGATCACACATTTTAGCTGTGTATCACCCAAATTACTCTCATTACAGGAGATGATACGTAAACACAATAACGTACGTTTTGTAATTTATTTTTATAAATAATATAATATTATATCAGCAATACTATATATATAATAAATAAATCAATAAATATTATCACATCAAATGCATAAGTATTACCTAATACATGTATATGTAGATTTCTATAATATTTAACTATATTTGTTTTTTGTTCAAATGGTTTTCAATATTTTCAAAATATTATTCCTCTCCAATATAACTTCCACTTACACACTCCCATTTCGAAATTAGACAATTACAATGTTGTAAAATGTAAACTAACAATTTATGTAATCTCAAGATATTAGTATTTATATTTACAATCTGAGTATGTGTATTTTAAAACTTTGTGTAACTAAATGGAAATTAATATTATTGCAACGTGATTCCATATTGTTGTTTAGTATAACTTTCGACGGAGAGACAACATTCATGTTTTCATATCAAACAGGCACATGCAAACAGCTCGACTCTAGCATAAATAAAGGGTAGATACGTATGATACGTTTAAAATGCAAGAAATTGTGTCTAATAAACAGCAGTTGTACTTGTTGAGTAAATAAACATCAACTACTGGTTTACACCTGGCATCCCGTTTGTTGTATGCTATTTCAAGTACATATTTCTTAATGTCGTTAATAGTTTACATAAGAACATATGCTTATCGTCGGAATACTATTTCAGAATTGTATTACTTTCCACAATAAATAATCACTTAGTAATTAAGGACTACATACAAAATGTTTGATTGTCGAAAAATAAATCTCCTTTTATATAATATAATTATCATCACAAATATTGAAGTATTTAAATTTTCTATCATATAATATAACTACATTGTTAATGCAAAAACATTATTACGCATTGGATAATTCCGGATTATTAGTAATAAGCGTGACATTTGGTCGGCCGATATTGATTAGTTATCAATGGTACTATTTCAGTATTGATAATAACTTCAAACTCTATACCTAAGTATTAAAATTACCATCGATTATAATATAGCACATGAAATAATTAATTAACATGAGCTGTTCAAATAGCGAAAACATGTTTATTTTGCAGCTTATTGTTTAATAAACAATATTTAATATAAAAAGTACACTTGACCGCAGTCTTTCCTTTCTTTAGAAATAATAAAAACAAAAGAAGAGATGACGTTAATTAGTTTGATGAGATCTTGCTTCGATGAATTAAAACGAATCCGGTGGACTGAGAACATTTGCCTTAGGCGAAAACAGCGATGCATTAGTCGGCCGACTGAGATTTATGTTAGTTTAAAAGGGTTTAGCAGCAGTTCAACGCTGCAGCTACGCGAAAAATATAAATGAAACGTAACGAATTGCTGGATGAAACGACATTCGCTGTTTCATAACAAACTTGCTTTTATTTTTAATTTATTATTCCACGTTGGAAATAAATTCCCCAACGTAAACCGGTCGCTTTCAATTAGATGATTTCATTTCTGTAGAAACAATGCATCATCGTGCCATGATGAATGTAATAATTACAGGGGCGCGCTTATAAACGCACACGCGAATTGCGTAACGTTTCTCTCTTTAAATGTGAAATCTAATTGTTTTCGTGATACGATTACAAATGACATATTAATATGTATTTTTATAATGTTTCAAAACTATGTATCAAAATCACTAAGTTAAATATAATTGAGTTATAAAATATTTCGACAATTAATCTAGTGGCATTAACTTAACAAAAAAAAAATCAATAATTTAAATGATATGTTTTAGTTAAAATAAATATTATTATTATATATATTTATATTCATTATTGGACATAATATCATAAAGATTTGGTATATAGGAGTGAATGGTAACCCCTTGAAAGAATCGACCCTGCCGCCATGCTGTAATATTTTATTTATGAAGGGAGGCGTATATAAATCATCCGAATGTTTATTTAATTACAATGTAACGAACGCTTGTAATTGCATTCATTTCCATTTTATTTCTGATTTCCTATTTGAGATTAGAGAGACTTCGAACCAATTTGAATTTGAATCTGATAATGATTTAATGCATATTATACTGTGGCATAAAGAAAATAAACAGAGTTAAGTTGGAGCTGTATGTACGTACATACAAGTGACGTGCATTAAACCACAACGACTAATATCTATAATAAACTATCATTATGCATTACAACGCATAATGGCTTCTACGACTTACGTGACTATTTATAAACTGCTTTGTTTAAATTCATTTCAGGTAAGAATTGAAGAAATATATGTATAGGATGCCTTTACTGCAAAATAAAACAGTTTGGCCACTCCTGTTATATTTCATATAGATTATATGACACAAATTATAGTTCTCCTTATATATAGCTATAATACATAGTATATTCAATATCAACATCACAGATAATATCATTTTTAATAAATTCTTAATTAATTATAATTAAGTGTTTTTTATATACTTTTCAGACTTTATCAAGGTTTATTTAACATTGATAAATTTCGAACTGATATTTTTAAATTTTAATAATGCTTAATGCATTATATGCGTTATTTCACCTGATATATATTTTAAAACTCTATTTAGTTAAATAATAGTAGATATAATGCATACAAGTGAAAATAAAAATAATATTTACAGAGAACAGTGACTGTTCAAATGTAAACTGAATTTGAAAGTGTAATTGGCCTGTAAATCTATTGATATCGTGTGATAAGGTAGCGTGTAAAGTAATTTTTCAAGAAGCCAATCAGCAATCAAACTATAAAAGTATCACGAAATACATAAACTTATATTCGATAAGAAATATAAAGAATGCCGAACAGAAGTTTCCGTCGCTGTTCATAATTTCTTACACAGCTCATTGAAATTCCAATGCGATTTTGTACGCTATTTATATAATTATATACACAAATATTTTGTAAACGTTTGACTAATTGTATACGAATATATGAAACATTAGCATTAATTTATGTCAGATAATTGGTTTGAATGGTAATGGCTGTCTACTAATTTTATTTTATTCGTTATTAAAATTTTATAGTTATCTTATTCAAATTATTATATGCATTAAAACGTAATTATTTTAAATTCACATTTAGTAATGTATACTTGAAAATGATTAGAACAAGAACAGTTGTAAAAGTAGAATCAATTTAATATAATTGTTTTGCTACTTAACTGGCTATTAAAAATTATAGTGTATATTACTTGATTGCGCGTAATATTAGAACAAATAACATTTCTTTTCGCTTTACCTTATATATAGTAAACTAAAAGAAATGTTTTTTTGCTAAGAATAATTTATTATGATTTACTAAAACCTGGTCAGACTATTACAGCAGAGGTGTATTATTCCCAATAAGTAAGATTAAAAACGGATCTGCTTAAAAACGATAAGTTCTATTAAAAATATCAAAAGAGTTCTTTATCATGATAAAACAAGACCACAAGCAGGTGGATTCCGCAGGACAAAGTAAGAATTCTTGATTTAGAAGTCGATGGACAATGACAGTGTTAAAGATATCAGCAGATTCACAGTCAAAGGAAATAGTGAAGTTTTGTAGGACAACCAATCAACAAATTAAAAACTAAAAACCATCATAATGGTAACTATCCACCGCAATCTTAAATTTACTCAATGTTCACATTGATGAACAGATTGTGAATAAAATTATATGACATAAAAAAAGAAGTTCCGTAACATCCACCATATGTTCTATATAACATTTGCTTCTTGAAAATACAAATACAAATGTTGAACAAATCCGATATCACTTATTATATATTAATGAAAATCGCCATAATTTTAGCAAATAGGTATTAAAAACTAACTATTCTGTGAAGAAAGATAATTAGCAGAAAAATATTCTTTTTATGCATTGAAAAAAAGTCATTTTTTCCGTTTTACCATATAATTTAATACTTCAACATTTTAAAAACTGTTTGTATTGCGTTGGAAGTATTTTTACAGAAAGAAATTTGTTATCTACAAAAATAATTCAAGCTAGCTAATTTGAATTCGGTTCAAATTATTGTGACAAATTCGGTTCTTTATTCTTCTTATTTCTACAGGAAATTGCTTCAGTTCACGATACACATTAACATACTTACTTCCTTTTGTATATACATATATACTTTTTTAAGAAATCAAATATACATAAAAACCAAGGAAACTGAAATACGTTCCCGAGCTGCTATAACGTGTAATTTAAAAGTGTTTAGTTAGACTATGTTCTGTGTAACTTTTTCAAAACCAAACAATACAAATTTGTTCTTTAGTAAACTTACAGATCTATAATAGTAATTGTAATTATTTTATATATATATTTCTTTGTATAGAAAATATTTGAGTGATGATTAAATATTTAAATTATTGAACGAATAAAAGAAGCATCAGTTTATAATTATGTTCAAATTAATTTAAAAATCGCTTTAAAATCTTTTTGTAGTGTACGGTTATTAGTTTTTTTTTGTGCAAGAGAAATATATCTATAAGACTTCCTAAGAGTTTGTATAGTAGAATGTTGAGCGAGTTGTAGTTTATATAAGCATATTTACTTTAAAAAAAAGTATTGCCAAGAGCCTCAACTGCTGTACGCCATTTCTTACCCTGTTTATTCAGGGTTTGGCCTGCTCCCCGCTGAATATAGCATATTAACATTTTAATAGAATAAAGAATGTAGTTTATATTATTTTATACAAGCATGTATTCATATGAGAATGGTGTACATGTACCAATTTTTCATATAGCCAAGAGGTGATCGCGTTAGTGTGTGATTGCATATGTGTACATGTATGAATACATAGTCTTTTGATAATAACAATGAATAAATATTTAATCTTTTGTTAAATGGATTGAAAGAACTAACATTTTTAATGCTACGAAGAGTAAACAATCCTTCGAAAACTTTTTATAACATTAATATAATATAAACTTAATAAAAAATACAGAAATCAAGATCTTCAATGATATAAATCTAAATTTCAATCACTTATTTATTTAAGGAAACTATATAGATGTCTAAATTTTCTTATATTGTTGTTGAACACAAGTGTATCGTGCTAGACATACATTTCTCATAGCATTTCATCAGTTCATGTAATATAATTTATTCCATAATTATATAATTAAATGATATATACGAAAACATGCAATGTCAGTGAGTAATATACTAAAGTTATGCAAGTGCGGAGCGGCCAATCGTTAATAATTCCAGCGTTGTAAAATTTTAGGGTTGCCCTTTGAAGGTAGTTGGTAGAGAGAGTAGTGATAGAGAGACGGAGATAGGAATACAAAAAAAAGGAAACTAGGGTGCTCTTACTTATTCCGTGTAGTTGAGTGTGCGCCGAGTTTTTATGGTGGTACTCCGTTTAAACAGTCGTAAACAGTTTTATAGGCCAGGAGCTTTCAACGTGTTCACCTTAATGCGTTCTTCGGCCATCTTTACCATAATTATACTTTGTCTCCTGGGACGCAAGGATTGCCTCTGATTGTTCCTAATGCCTACGAGCAATCTCTGTTAA
This sequence comes from Nicrophorus vespilloides, assembly GCF_001412225.1. Taxonomy (NCBI): domain Eukaryota; kingdom Metazoa; phylum Arthropoda; class Insecta; order Coleoptera; family Silphidae; genus Nicrophorus; species Nicrophorus vespilloides. The sequence goes on along the minus strand of NW_017099937.1, from coordinate 73,417 downwards.
AGATAGAAACGCATACGCTACGCTCGGTCTCACCCTTCCCATACAAAACGCACAAAAGCTTTCTACTAATTAGCGCGATAAACCGAATGCGACCGCAAACACTCATCATGCTAACACTTCACTAAACATTTTCAACGCAATTAACTCAAACAAATTGTTCATATTGTTTTATGATATTTCCTAGCCTACTCGTATATTTTTCAATCTCGATACATTACTGACCATAAACTGTCTTTCATCAAAGTTAAAATTCAACATATATAAATACCAAATACTGTCTTGTTATATAAATGATTGGCGTGAAGGGCCTAGTTAATAACCATGAATCTGTGACAGCAGTGACGAATGAAGGTTGCCGTAATCCCTAGATCAAGTATAAACACGAGGCACAGATTTTTTTACGTTTTTGAGGGCCTTCTCTGTAGGCTCCATGGAAAGGACTCTGGGATAATCCTCCAATGAGTGGCACCCGTCTTTATTGGCATTTTATTCCTGTCAAGAATTAAATCAAACGTATCCTTATCCAGTTAAATAGTAGAAAATGGAATTGAAACAGTCTATACATAATTCAAATTGAGTACATAAAATTTCCACTGTATACAATTTTTAATATAGATAGAATATTGCAAATAGTTTGTACAGAACTAAGGCTTTTCATAAATTTACCAAATAACATCCTCCTGTTTATAATAAAGTGAAAAGAGAAGAGATGCTAAATTGAAGTTAATGGTAAACCGTTAATGCGGGTCAAATAATTAAGGAAAACGCTTTTCCGATAATTTGCCGAGTTTTGTTATTGTTTTCTCCGAACTGTAAGTATTATCTTTTCAAAAACTTTTCCCTTCGTCCTTCATCCCTTTCCGTATAAATATTTTACTTAAATGTACGTAATTATCTGCAGCTGGAAAACAGATACGCAATATAAGAAAACTTTTTAATCAGACAGAGGAAAGCATCCGGGATCCCTTATTGAAGATTAAACTAAACTTTTCCTCTTACTTTCGCAATTTATTTATTGACACTTTTTTAAGTATAAAATGTAATATCTCGGGAGACAAAGGAATGAACTTTCAAAGATGTGATTAAAGTGCGCCTCGGAACAAATATAAATATGGTAGTTTTCGGGCGCCCGAACGACAAGTTTCCTGTTTTTAATGGCCACTGTAATCTACCGTTTAATGTTTCAAGACGTCGTATAATATACATTTTACAACCTTTAAAAGGGGAAAATTGCGTTTTTCGAGGGTTTCGTATGCGCCTGTGATGAGTGGAATATGGTCTTAATTTTTGTCACCCTTGTTCCATTACGAACGCCAGAATTAAATTCCTCCAAGCACATCAATCATCTATTGTAATGTCACAAACAACTCGGTCTGATGAAAACAAATTGTCCTCACTCCAATAATAGAAACTTTTATTTTCCTTAAATTATAAATTGCTACTTTCATATTAATGATAATCAATTACAAGTTCACAAATATTTTGATAAAAAAACAGTGATATCATCATTAATAATTTAATGATCGTATTAATATGAATATAATAGAAAATAAACTACCAGTATGATCAAGAAAAAGATCACTTAATATGTATTGAATTGATAAATATCGATTAATTCCTTTTTTTTAATAAAGTCAATTATATCAATATTTTAGAGTGAAAATGTATACATAACACAATAAATATTTGTATCTATAATCAAGTGTCATGAGGTATGAGTGATGTGGATTACAAACATTATATTTAATATGTGAGAAGATTGATGAAGCGCCACTAACAAACAATACTACTTCTAAAATTGCAACTTTAAGAATTTTATAATTACGTAATAATAAATGTTATTGGTCAATTTAAAAATGCATTATTAATTAAATAGAACATCAAATATTTTCCCCCTATGCAAAATATTAGTCGGATATTTATGTTTAGGTGACATTATAACTATAATTATGCTGCAATTGAACAATTGTTTAATTTTCTATTAATAATTAATTAAATAAATAACGAGAATTTAAAGTTTTTTTTGTGTGTAGTATGTAAAAATAATAGATTAAGATAACTTAACATTGCATTTTCAATTTCCAATAAATACATGTTTATTTAAAAAAGATAGGTAAGTTTTTAATTTAGTATTGAAGTTAGTTTAATTATAAGTATCTATTTATTTATATTAAAAAAGCAATAGAAAATTGTAACTAATATTGAAGCAATGATGAAAGCAATTAGCGCTTATAAGCGTAGCTGCAAAAAAACGTGAACCTGCGCCATAAATTCTGGTTATTGCCAGTGATTATTGATATTTGATATAAATTTGTAACCCTGATAGCTCAGGTGATGAGTGTACACGATAATTTATAACGAAACGTCCGACTGTGGCGCATATGTTATCCGCGTGTCAACCTTTTGTCTGGATGGGTGGGTACACGTATGTACGCTCGAGCTTGTTTGTAGGTGTGCATGTGTGTGCATACGTGCATCTGTGTACAATAAACAATACAGGAACTAGTAATTCCCAGTTCGAATAACATAATCAATCAAAATGGCGTTGTCCAGAAAACGACGTCGATCGGAAATATTGAAATTAAATCGCGCAGCAAAACCAGATATTTGTTTTCCCCGGCCGAGCGTTTTTATTACACAATATATGCTAGATATGTGATTCCAACCCTTGTATCGATAAACATTCGCGCAAACATTCGCATTTATGCCGATGACTTTAATTATTTTGCGAGAGCGATTAATTATTTATAAACTTTTATTATACATCCGCCATTCGTAATGTACATTTTCGATTGCCTACGAAATAACCGCATTTACCCAATCATTGCTGTTGCGTACTCTCTCCGACAAAACAGATAATCAATTACAGTTTCATCCGATGCATATAGTTTACCGGATTTCATATTTATCATTATTTCTTTTCAACTATATTGAAAGTTTGATTGAACTTAAATTAAAAGAAGTTTTCAAAGATGTAAAAACGATAATTTTGCACGTTTAGAAGATAATAATAATTCGGTCAAATCAATGTAATTGATTGCTGTAATTCGTTCGCTCGCAGACGTGATTCAGTCTCGAGTGTTATAAATGAGTCCTAATGTCTGCCAATAAGTCATTCCCATAAATATAATCCTATCATCTAAATTAGAAGGTGTAGCATCAGATTTCCTCCTCAGACGACTTTTTGTGTGACCCGGTTTTATGTAAGAGCACGAGGAATTGTGCTGAGATGCTTCGACGGTTCGGCTTACCTTGGAGCGCTTAGGGATTAAGTGGCAATACGGATTTGACAGTGTCGTAGGGAATTAGATGGTATTAAAATGTTTTCGAAAATAATCTTTTCCACCGCACTGCGGCCACCCTTGAATCCAAATGAAAATATCCCTTTTTTTCTACTTTATTTACCTTTAATGGTTAATTTTATTAAAATTATATATTATATTTAAAATTTCACTTCATTTTAATACAGTAAGACATTTGGTCAAGTAAAAATTGTAATATTATTTTTATTATTGGTTAAATTAGAAAATAATAACCAAAATAAAACGAAATGTGACATATCAATAATTTTACTTTCTCAAAAATAAATATGTGAATATGATCACAGATCTATTGTCATTCACCCTTTGTAATGCTAAACTATAACTACACCAAATAAGTTTTAGTGTAAAGCAGGGGTCGGAAACCCACCGCTCTTTTGATGAGGAATTGCGGTTGGAAACTTCTTTTCATAAGTAAATATAGCGATTATAATGTTACGTGCTGCTCCCCATATTCATTTTTAATAGGCAAAATCTTTTAAAAAGCTCCAAAAGGTTGTCAACCGCCGATCTAAAGTCCTGCAATATACATAAATATTTTCCACTTTATCCATTCCTCCATTCTTCTATTCTGTTTTAAAATTTAGTTTTTTTTTCAGGTGTAGCCCTTTTATCATAATTGTATTCACTACATATGTTTAATAATATTCAGTAATTAAAGATTATCCATTTAATGTCAACCGCGATCTTAAATTTACTCAATGTACAGATTGATGAACAGAATGTGAATAATTGTTTATGTGGTTGTTATATAATGAATATATAATTTAATTTAAAATAATATGTTTTGATATTTCAAATTGTAAAATGAACAAATTCAAAGTATTTAATTTTATTGAAAACACTGCGCAATATTGTACAACAATGAACAATTAATTATAGGACACAATTTCATAAAGCAAATTGTTGTACCTGAAAATTATACTGTATGTTTTAATTATTGTCCATTCTGATAATAATTTAATTCATTTATAATTGTTGAATATAAATATGAAATAACATTTTTAAATTGTTGATTCTACACCAATAATATTTTAATAATTTTGTAATTTGTTTAATTCAATAACTGATCACATTTTATATTAATAACGTATTTAGATAAAAATTATAATTTATAATTTAATTTTAATTTAGGAAAGATATAATAATGCGATTAAGACTTTTTAAAATTTAGTTCAATATTTTCATTAACTGTTGATGTATTAAATGAAGGGTTTTCAGTTGTTGAATTTCAATCTGTACATTTTCAAGGTTTTCTTCTTGACATTAGAAAGAGGATATCTGCTTCTATTGATTGTGCGGATGTCGATGGGGTAGGAAGAAGGAAATACATCGTTTGTGCTTTGGATCCGATCGTTTAATTTAAGTGATACAAGACGTTCTGGTGTCATTTATCTGGATAGGAGGATGTCGTGTGACAAAGCCGGCCTCAAATCTGGCCGGGACCACCACAGGGTCCCTTGTCACTCTGACAGCTGATGGTTTTATTCGATCTGTGTTATCACAGTGGAGAGACGCTTAAGCTGCAGCATCCATTAGGATATGTTTGGATGTTTGGGTGTTGGCACGGATCACATCGGTTCGAGTACAACGAGGAAGTCTGCATTGTATTTGTATGCACCGTTCGCATGTAAATAATATAATACACTGGGGAATTGTGAAAGCGCCCCAGCCGACAACGGTTGACTGTGATCTTGGCGCATTGCTAAATACGTGCACAAACAGAACGGGCACACGCGAAATATAACAGCGAACGACGGCGCTCTGCAATTTCCAGAAGGGAAATTGTACGTCGTTCAATGCAAATATTTAATCTTTTCTAAACGGAAGGGCTGCAGACAAGTGGAGTAAATAACTGCATTTTTGTACCTCCTTCCATCCACACCTAAGGCTTTCATCGCCGAACGTCTGATTAGCAAACCATTCCGAAAACAAACATTTCCGATATTTATCCAGGCTAACACACTTACCAAAACGTATTCAGAGTTAAATTGTTCGCCTCGAACTTACGCAAACTATGTTAGTTAACGTTGAAAACTAGTATCCAGCGCGGCCCTCATTGATACTACCGGACATCGAGATGACATAAATTCTATTACATAAGCGTTCCGTGGCCAACTTAAACCGCATTCAAAATTCTATTATGCATAGAACCCAGGGATCCTCGAAGTTATTGTATTATAAATTATAGCAACCTCGAGATTTTTTTCTCGGAAAGAATATTTAATAATAGTTATACTCTAGGCACAATTTTTTTATTCTTTTTAAATAGTTATTTTACTTTTTACTATGAAGTATAATTGTTTATTGATATATCTAAATATTTCTATAATTAACATTTGAATCTATCGATCGCCTACTGAATACTAAATTCAATCTATAATTGGATTTGTTAAATTCTAGAAGCCGTAGATATTTAATTGTTAGATTAATTTATTTTCACAACTGATTTATTGCCGTTAATTATATTATAACTAATTATAAAGTGTATACAACCAATTAAAAGATTAACAACATTCAATTAAAATATAAAAGTTTGCTACTTACTATAAATCATTTATAATATCATTTCTCTAAATGCTTTATAATATTCTCTCAGCTTGTACTAAAGCGATATCAAGACGATATTACAGAAACTGAATATTGAAACTTGGATAACCTCATAAAATTATAAAGTGATACGAATACGATAAAATAATAGGTAATGAATATAATTAATGTTTCACTTAAATTAATTTAATTATTATTGTTAACATTATTATATATCCAACAGAAATAAGATATAAATATTTATATTTCATACTTTCATATCTCTTTGTATTTTACCTATCTATTTTATTATTTTTATTTTATTATTGCCAGCATGTGACAGATCGCAAATAATAAATAAATGTTAAAAATATAATAATATTGATTCAACTCACACTCATATATTTGTTTCTAGAACTAACCGCAGAGTGCAGTTTATAGGGTACTTTAATTAAAGTTATAAATTAACAATCGAATAATCCTGATATCGCCTGTTTCAATCTAAATTCAAATGTGAATTCGCTGTTAAGCAGATTTTAATCTCGTGCAAGCAACTCCACGGTTTTCCTGACAAATAATATTTACATACAAATGTAACATTTCTGATTAGCACATGAAATATTGCTATAGAATTACTATAATATTTTACCAAAGATACCAATACAATTTCATTTACATGTGAAATAATGTACAGTAATGTATATAATTATTAATATCATAATAATTAAATACTTTTTGTTGAGACCTCTTGAATTTTTTAATTTATAAATCAATTAAACGGTTGGAACAAAAAAGGAAATACCATAAATATATTCCACGTTTCATTGGAAGCACGCAAATTGGAAATAGTTGTATCTTAAATTTATTGAACACAAATAACGTCCGCGCGTGTGTTTTAATGCGCGCAGCAAATTATGCCCCATAATAGAAATTCATTTTCGCGAATGGTCGAAACGCAATTATTTATTTAACACTTACGGCAATTAAAGCGCTTTTGTTCTACATTTTTTATTACGAGAATATCTCTGCGCTCGTGCACTGCTGAAAGGGCAGAAGGGCTATAGAAATATATAAAGTACATGGAATTACGCTGTACGCTTTATAGAACCTTTAAAAGCATTGTTATTTCACTTATTTTATATGAAATCGTTACAAAAGATACCATAAACATTGCACAAAATAATTCTGTAATGTAGATAGTATAAATTAAGCTTATATTTTAATTGCTTCTTGTTCTTAGGTTGTTCAATCTTGAAAGCTATATAAATTATAAGAGGAGTTACTGCAGTGCTTCAAATTACGACTAAGTGGCTGATACATCGATGGCGGCACGGTTAATTATTCGCGAGTACTTAATTACGAGAACATCATCATTATCTCATCGTAATGTTACTTGCATGAATGATTGATCGCTCTTGTTTTGATAGAGCAGAACACGAACATATACATGAATAAGGAAGTTTTTTTTATATATTATGTTAAAAATATAAAAATTAATGTATTGATAACTTCAAAATGTCTTTCGCGCTATAAATATATGATATTTATAAAATATTATCATAATGTAACAATAATAATTCTTATTATATTGTGGAAATCGAAGGTAATATCATATAAAGATTAATACAGAAGATTACTGTGAAATCGATATTTAGGCGTCGCAGGGGTTTTTTGTAATTGAGTTTTATTTAGGCAATTAACAAACCGAAATCCCTTTTACGAATTACGGATAATACATGTATACCGTGGAGGGATTTGCGTGTCGTCAACTTTGTGTGCGTTGAGAATTAATTGCCTCATTTTCAGGGTTACAGGCAACCGTGAAGTGAAAAAGAAAAAAAAAAGAAATTGCGAGATGGCGGACGAGAGTAGACGGCGCAGACCGCACGAGGGGTGCATTAAAAACAGGGGAAATTGCTATTTTTAATCTGCAAATAGACTAAGATTTATGCTGATGATTAAAATAAAATATTTGCTCGGATTAATTACGCGTGCTAAAAAAAACAGAGGAATGAAACACGAATTCTCATTTGAATTCGTTTAATTGTAACGAAAAATAGTGCGATGTGTTATTACACTTTAAGAATAAGATTCTTCTGTTTTGAGATGCAAATTGATTTATGTTCATAACCTGAGAGGAGAGTTTCGAACAAAGTTTAAGTGAAGTGGAAAGTGAAGCGGATTATTCGCGAGGCCGTACAATAATTCCTGTATGCGAAAAATTTGTTTATCGCTGAACATAAATAAACAGGAAGATACTGCGTCCAATAAAGTTAGATGTAATAAACAAGACTCGGGACCGCAGTTATCGTAAATATTCGGAATGTATGACCATCATCGAGCATGATAGATGCCACACCTTCTGCCCCGTTTCTATCCCGTCTGAAAAGGAGACCTCGTTTCGCAACAACAAGGTTTACACGCTGCATCCAAGTAGTCATAAATAGTTTATACAGCTTTTGCAAAATCACTTTTTCGGATAACGTATGTCATTGTTGCAATGCATCGATCAAAGCCAAGCGCCACTTTAATTCCGCCAAAAAGAGGGAAAAAAAAAGAAACATATATATACAAAAAAAAGTTCATTCGTTTCGCGAAATTATGTGGAATAATCCATATTTCGACGTTGGATTGATGTACATTGGTTGAGTTTGTAAGTTATCGGACTTTGATGAATGAGCAGCCGTCGCTCTTCGAGAGCTGCAAGAACGCAGATAACATGAATTTGACTCCGAGTCAATAATTCTTATATGCTCTACATTATTATTTACCTTCTGATCAATTGTGCTACATTTAAAACAATATATAATGAAACGATATTCTCATATACTTTAGTTTATCTTAAAATAAGTTGGTTCATTTTAGATTGAATCAACTCGTTTCGCATTCATTGAAATAATCATTTTCAATGTTCGTTAATTTGTTTATGGAGATTGTTTTTTATACATATATGTAGTATGATTAGTAGTGCGAATTATAACAACAGTAGCAAATGAAAAATATACAATCATCAATTAATTTAGCCTGTAATTGTGAATTAATTAGCTCTTGTGTTCGTTGTTTGTATTTGCTAATTTGCGTGCTGTTTAATTTAGAATTTCATGGACGGTACAAGTAATTTAATTGCACGAGTTCTCAGTTTCCATAAATTTATTTCGGTGGTGCAGTAAATTCGGCTGTACCGCAGATCTCGGCGAATGCCCGGCAATATTCACGTTGCGTATCAAATTATCATTACGCAAACGACAAATGTATTGCTCGTTTTAATTTTAACGCGCATTTTCCTAATTTGGTTTAAATGCCGTATGGCAAAAAGGAAACGTTTGCTGGAAGTTGCGGCATTAAACGAATTTGTTTCTCGTTTTTGGTTGCCTCCATACGTGAAACTGTTGTTTCTGGATTGAGGTGAATTACAGAACAGAACAAGGTTTGCTATATATATGCTTATAAAACAATTATAACTAGAAAATATGTCATCGTCAGGTTTTGCACTGAATTCATATAATCTTATAGTATTTTGCAAAACGTTTCGTTTTTATCATTATTCATTATTTCATAAGGTGATGTGAAAAGAGAGTAAGCGTATAATAGATTTTTTCTGTACTTGACAATTTACAAAAAATATTATTAATTCATAAATACAAATGGTAAAAAATTTAAAGAAATAATAAATTATTTTATTTGATGCATATTTTACCATTTGGCAGAGAAATATGTAACAAATGTATAATGTATTATAATTCTGGGCAAAAGCCGAAAGTTTATTTTGGCAAATATATATATATTATAAAAGTTGATTATGTAAAAGTACACTTGGCTGCCTAATCCTCGTGGAAGTGGATAGAAACTGCTAATACTTAGTAATATTAACTGTTATCTGGGTATTCCGCCCGATGCACGTCGCGATTGTCTCCTTCCTTAGCATCGCCCAAAAAGTCTTTATGTTTACGAGGCAAACGCGACGCTTAATAATTTTTATCAGCACACCAAACTCCTTTTGCCTCAAAACTCGCTAGATAATTAAACGATTTATGTAAAAAGAACAGAAATAGGAAAGAGTGAACGGACTGGGCTCGGGGTTGGTGTTTCGGAAGGAAAGAGGAACGAAGGCAAAAAAAAAATTGAAGGGAGCGAGGAGAATGGCAATTTACTCGGATTCTTCGGCTCGGAACCGGCCCGATAAATTCGCAACTTCTATAATCTGATATAGAGTAGTTGCAGTTTTACGAGGTCAACCGACGATTGATTAGATGAAATGCGCCGGATGCTCTGGCAGATTCTAGTCACGCATCAACATCCGCTTTATATGACCGAACGTTAAATAAAATCGGAGGGCGAACGGTGCCAATAGGACGTTAACAGAATCTGGAGGAAAGTAAGACAATCATCCGAACATCTTGTAATAATTATGTAAATTTAATGTATCTTTTGCAGCATTAACTGGAATTAAAGCGGGCGAATATGGAGTTAGTTAAGCGGAAAGCTCGGATATGGAAACGCGTTAACGCCGATAATGTCCTGTTTGCGCGATTCTTCATTTGTCGCTATGGCTCTATACATTTTTAGAACTTTCCAGTTGTAGTCTTTTACAACTAATATTCTCATAATAAACATTAATTATTTTACATAATTACAAGTTTGAAGTATTTTTCACTATAATATCATTTAATAAATATTAAATTCATTCATACCAATCAAGGGAAAATTTAAAATCACACAAAGAAAATTAATGTAAAATATCAAAATATTATTTAATAATGTATTATTTTGGTCTATATCCAAATAAATTTCTCAATAAAATAATAAATAAATATTTATTTAGTTTGATAATTTCCAAATGGAAATGTTTTTACTATTTATTTTTGTGATGACGTAATTCAGCCGAATCTGGCGAATTGTAATTTAAAACAGAAATAACATGGAATATTCTAATGTCGGTTCTTTACAAGGAGTTTTACATTTGAAGTGATCACGCCAGGCAAACACGCAAATCCTGCATAATTTATACACACTTACACATTTACTGCAATATAGTTTAATAATATCAAGTCCATATTGATACAGCCCTTCAAACCCTCGTGCACACCATCCTCCTACTTGAATAGTAGTAATAGGTTACGAACTGCATAAAGAAATTATTGCGGTTTCCTTTAATTACATCATTAATTAGAAAATTACTGTAGGGTTTATTCAATACCGCTGGGATTACACTACGAATAAATATGTCTCAATGAACATCTTTAATATACCAATATTGCACGATATGCATCGACGGATTTCATATATGTTATATCGAATACGAAACAAGATTTCAGATACTATTAATAAATGTATCTATGTTTTAGAGACTAAAATGGATACAGGATACAATACATTTTGTGTAATTAAACTTATATTAAAAAATGTATTATCTTTTTCGATTTTATATAGTTTGTTAAAGGTTTATTAACATTTCCTTATGTACATGATAACTTCGTCTAATTCATGCGCACTATTGATATTTTGATAATAGTCTTGTAGTTAAAAATAACAGTTTAATACTTAATGCTGAATAAACTATAATATAATGCTGTTATTTGTGATGGGTTTGTGTATAAGAGGGTAACATGTATAAATATAGAATGTTCGAATTTTAAGGGAAGCTGGTGGTAAGATAAATCATCATATTCACACTAGAATGACTGCACGCGCGATGCCATCGAGAGGCGAAACAGAAACGTCTCTTATAAACAAGATATTTTAGAATAAGTCCACACTTCTATACATGTACATAAAAACGAAAAGGGCAATTCGTTTGTGCTACTAAACAATTTATGGACTGGAACCTAGAACTAAATTATGCCACTCCATAAACAGAACAAAAGCGGGATACATCTCAAGATTGATGGACCAATTTCAGGGGAAGAAACTATCAACGTTTGACTTTAAGAACACCGGGTAACACGTAAAGACAAGTGTTGAAGATCTATGGCAGATGGCTGCATCTATTAAAGGCATATGTGTTAAATATTATATTTAGCTTCAACACATAAAATTGATTACGTTTTCTCATTTTATAACATAAAGCATATATTCTTCTCAATTCATATTTTGAAAGTTTTATATTTTACGATTAAGAAATACAAAAATCCACTTTAATCGCAAAATAAAATGTATCACTTAATCGAATTTAATTTAAGATTATGCAACTAACTTACAAACTCAACAAAATAACTTAATAACAAAATAAAAATCTGCTGCAAAGTGCCAACTAATTATTATTTCATAATAATAAAATTCTTTACTTTCGGTGTAATATTTGATAACTAAATATTGTTTCGAACTTTCACAGATATTACGACAACTTTATATTATGAAAATATTAGGAATATCTTCATGAAAACAATTTGTAAACAATCGCATAAAATATATAACATAATAACTCGCTAATAAATATTTTAAATGAAAATGACATATGTATAAATTACAACGTAATTTTTTCGTGTCTGCAATAATATTTTTTATCATTGTTCAGGTTTTGTCACCACTGAAAATTAAAAGTAATGCAATTACGTTTGTTTACAATTTGATAGAAACACAAAAACGAATCGGCCACAAAAAAAAGAATGTTAACAAACTAGAACGGGATACGTAAATTAGATTAAAATTTTCCGCACAAACAATTTGTCATTGTTTGATATGTTTGTTTTCCAATTTCAAAAGTTACAGATTTATTTGCACTCGCATCTTTTTTTTCCTGTTATTGTTATTTTTGCCTTTCGTAATTGTTTCCAAATAATATTTGCGAGTAATTAATCACAAACCTAATAAAAAAAATTAATTTGCGACCCAAGCAAAACAAAATGAAACAAAAAAGTGAAAGTTCTATATATCAAGGGGCTATTTCAATACTTTTGAACGTTTAATAAATTATCATTTGTTCATATGTTGGTCATTGTTTCTTATTTACTGCTTTATATGTTATTGTTGTTTTTTTTAATTCTATTTTTCATGCGTATTTTGTATGTGATTTAAATATTTGCAGAGAGGATAGCCGAAGATAATCTGAAACAAATCTCCGTACGCAATATGGTCGCAATAATTCCCCTTTTATTGGCGATAAATCTGTCCGAAGTTTCGCCATAGCAATTTTAAAGTTTGCCATCCGCCGAGGGCGAGGCTCGCACCAAAACATCCACAGATGTGAACGTATAATTCGTCTCATTACAATTAAATTCTCGTGAATTGTTGTTTTTAATTTGAATTTCAGGAATTACTGCTGCGGTCTCGGCAAATTGCAAATGTTATTTTGCCACTGGTGTTCATACATTGCGTTTTGTTGTAACATTATTATATTTATATATTGTTTTATTGTTTCCTTTAACTTTCGAGCGTAAATTGAATGCCTTGTCCTAATATTGGCCTGACGAATTATTACAATTTACGTTGGCCAGAATTTCAATAATACGTTTTTAATTGCACGAAACGTCTACTGTGCTAAAACAACCGTCTCTGGCGTTCCTGATGAATTGATTTATGTAAATTATTTACTTCATTCTACTGAATATTTATATACGAGAAAAAACATAATACACAACTAATCAATATGACGTGCCGAATTTAATATACCTGCACTCTAAAACCGATTAATAATGAAACGCTCCCCTCGTTTTGCTAAACTATGTCGTACATATAAACTCTATATATTATAGAGGAAGCGATTATGAGATATAGTATATGATATATTTCTTGTCCAAACTTTAATCTAAGTAAAATGTTTAACATTTTGCAACATATTTTTTTTTCAAAAACATTCCGTTCATTATTTTTATTGCTAATGTTTGACATAATAACATAAAAAATATGAATTATTGGTGGATGCAAGAGGTAATATCAATAAATATATTATATAATGCTTTTTTACTGTGATATGTGTAATGTAATTTGATATGATTGATTAATTATGTATTTAAATATATGAAATATATAATTAAATACACTCTCATGTTATTAAAGTTTATCAAGCTTTGAAATATAATACAGTATTATATAATTCTAACAGAAACGAGAAATAATCATGTATGATTATTGTCTAGTGGTACTCGAACACATATGATGTGGAAACGACCATTAATTTTATTAATATAGACATTATTGCCTGTCAGTGATATCGCACATGCGAGCTATGGCTATGCGGTATTATATGAAAAGTAGGTAATTTCCACACGGAGATATCTAAGATCTAGTATCGTGTGAACTTTACTGTGTCATTACCGACCCAGTATGCAAATTGTCAGAGCAAGAATACCGTACTTGCGCGACTTTAAGGTACTTTGTATCGAAGATCTTGACTCCCTGGACTATTTTCCGCACCTGCCACCAAAGACATGTGTACGTGCGGGGATGCAAATAAGCGACACTTAGATTACCTTAGAACCCCAACTCTGCACAGCATTTTTCTCCGTCCTCCATAATTTCTCGACCTCTCATTACCTGCAGTATCAGCCCCAGGACATTTTACGATGCAAAAATGTTAATTTTATTAAAGCAAATTTGTATAATCCCACGAACGCAATACATCAATTTCAGAATTTAACATCGCTGCTGCTACATGGACTCCGTAAAATTTTATAGAGAGCATCAAATTCAACAAGTTTTCATTAGAAGTAATTCAGTGTGTTATCTAAGAAGTCGTTTTCATCAATTTTCCCGAAAACCCTATTAGCTTGCATTCACCGATGTACATTAATATTAACGATCTGCTGATGATTTAACATAGCTCCTGTTGCTTACATATTGTATCACATTCATAGTTCATAATGTTTATTGTAGTAAGTATAAATTGAATATGTTTAATTTTTTTCATAAATTGACATAAATTGTAGTTAATGTTTACGTGATAAAATATTTTTTGGGAATATATTTTCAAATTAACAGTATATGACAAATGACGTAGTTATTATAATTGTCATATTAATAGTACACTTTATGAACTGTTCAAACTATCTAAATGGTATAGAATACATTTAACTTTAGAATTGTAACGGACTAAAACAATGGACATAATATACACGAATAGATTTCAATTGTGCATTTTCCCAGCTCGAGGATCATCGAATCTTGAATGGCGTCCATTCAGTCCCTTTCTCCCTTTCACGGTAAAATAATATAGGTTTCTATATCAGTTTTATTATTCAGTGGACAAAGCATTTGTGAATAAAATTCGCATCGGTCTAAATGGACCGTAACGTACGTTCCCTATATGTTTACGAACACTGTAGGACTTTTATTTTACAACTGGCCGCCAGCCAAAATACAAAAAAAAAGGCATCAGCAGTACGCCTTTATACGTATGTTGCTCCCTATGTAATATACATATATGTATATATCAACTGGAAATGATTTTTCTTGTTTGTGTGTGCTATAAAACAAAGAATCTATTTTGATGCAATACTTTTAGATGAAATATCTATAATTACTATAATTTGCACGTTCAGTCGTTGCCCTACCAACACCTGATTTATTGCTGATACTCGATAGGAATAAATATACAACACTGAAAGTTCTTTTCAATCACCTAATGCGAAACCTTAAGAAGTATTGACGTAAGGATATATAGTCATGGAATAAGTAGCAAGTTCCACGTTTATTGCTTGTTTCTATAAATATAGTTTATTTATAAAATAGAAATAAAAATGATAAAAGAGTAAATTATTCATATCAAGAGAAAGATATTGATTATTTCATTAGTTTAGCAGCTCATTTGATGACAAAAAGTAAAATGGATAAACATTTGAAATTCTCCAATCAACTAAAACATTTGAAATTTTGTCATAGGTCCCTAAACTTATTTAAACACTAAATATGGCAGAAATGGTTCTTTACATCAAAACGGTTGCCGACCTCTGGTCTGGTATTTTAGTGCAGTGGTTGAATCTATATCATTATGTTAAATATTGATGGTTTTTAAAGAACAATATCAGAACAAAGTGTATTTATTTATAATAGGCATTGCGAAATAGAAAATGCGAGATACATGTTAAAGGTAAGTTTATTTTACGCTTTGTAAATATAAATTTTCATTTCTCATCACAACTGTGACATGTACTCACAATGTGAGTCGTAACCTACTTCTGACTATATGCAGAGAAATAAATAATATTGCTGAATATGAAATATGTACATTATTCAGACATATTCTCTTATTTTTTAAAGAGCAAAGGATATACTTATTCACAATAATTACAACAAAAGTTCTGTTAAGTATTTTACTCCAAAATCAATATTATTTTTGTGCTCAGTCACGCGTTATGCTTATTTCGTTTTCATTATTGCAGGATCCTATAATAACAATGTGGCATGTACAATTCAAAAGGTGAGTTCATATAAAATGGTTTCAACAAATCGAAATTAATTGGACTTAAGCAGTCTGTAAAACGTATTTAAATAGAATGCAAAGAGGAGGAAATAATTAGGAGGAATATATAAGGAATAGAAAGATGAGGAGATATTATTTTTAAAGAAAAAATATTCCAGAAGCCCTTGTTTGCTTTTAATATCGTCCAAACAAAAAATAATAATTTCTTAAGAAATATCCAGGAATCCCTAGTAATATTTTCCATTCCGATTTTAATTTCCGCTCTGCTTCTTTCCCTCAATTCTCTCTTAGTGTATACTCACTTTATATAATGTGTGGAAATCATTACTTGAAAAAGAAATTAAATTATTGCAATCATCTCCATACTTTATACAATTATTTTATACTTAATAAAATGTTTTTCAAAGCAGTAGTTTAATTTAGTTTTAATAGTAATTCATAAGATTATAACTTATATTTCTAAATACAACGGAAATACTAGTAAAAAGTTTTATCATGTAAAAATGTGTTTATTAAATTCTACAAAATGCTGATATAATACTATAATTATTGAATAAAGTGTAAATCCACATAAAATGATTCTATAATATATTAAAAATGCATTGTGTTTTTTTTTTTATTTAAACAAGTAAATATTATAGAACAATAAAAATGTTTATTACAAAAAACATACATAGTATACTTATATATACTTATACTTTCAGAGTTATGTAATATCCTGAGGATTAATGATTATAAAAATAATGTTTTCTGCAAACAAGGATATAATAATAAACTGTAACCTAAATTCCAACGAAAGAGAACTTATATTACAAAACTAATACAGAGATCTGAAACCCAAGCAAACAATGCTCTTCCATGTATTTACTAAATAAGGGTATAAAACACAAACAATAGTCGGAACTCGTGATGCGAAAGCTGCGAACAATCGGCTGAAAATATGTCGTGAAATGGCCTCTGGGCCAGAACTTTGTGTGGCTCAAATTGCAGGTTTGGGATTCATACCGAAGTTCAATGTATATGTCATGCTGCCTAATACTTGTCGGAAAACAAAAACCAGGTAGACTAACTTTAAAGCTACATTTTATATCGTTAATTAATATTGATTTATATAAATGAATCAATATTATTAGAAATTTGTTAGTTAAAGCCATGGAATTATGAAAATTCTGAATACTAGCAGGACATCTAAGGTAATTATTGTCAAATATGGAAATCAACTTATGAGCATTAATAAAATTGCTTATATTAATGTAACGATGATTATCCTTGGAATAACCTACTTCATATTTTAACGAGTTTTTTGGGGCTTTTTTAATGAATAAGTAGAAAGCAAGAACATCGAAAAAACAACAACTTTCTCTATTTATTTCCAATAACGCGACATACAATTTTTACTTTTATAAGTTTTACTAGTCCAGAATGACTTAAATAAAGTTTTATAGCTGTAAATTTAATTGTACGTACACTTGAGAATATAAACAAATACTTAATTGAGTAATCGTAGTTTAAGTAACTAATTTATTATAAATTGTATTATTACGATAGTTTATCCTATTTCGATTGCAGCATGTACTGTTTGTACTTGAATCATTTTTTCTTTGATTACTCCTTAAAATTAGCACTACAACTAACAAAAATATATAATAAAATTATAACAAATATTATACAACGAGTGTGTTCTACGACTGTATAATTTTGATACTGGAATGAAGAATTTTTAAGTTTCTTGTTCGCGCTGCATTGGATGTCATAAAACTAATCTATTTACAAATAAATAAGGTCATCCTCGCCTGGTCAGCATGGGTCAATAGTCGGTGCTTTGACGTGGAAAATTCACAGGAGCCAAGATCAAATCCGGGCCTGAAAAATAAAACAAAATAAATAAAATTTGTAAATAAAAATTGTAATAAGTTTTGGGTACGCCAGTAAATTAATCATTAAAGAGCACTTTTAGTATATATTATTTTCGTACTGTAATATTGATTACATTTTTAGGTTGAAAAGTAATTAATCTACACATAGCGTGCGGCTGAGCAAAGAATAGAGGTGTTTAACACTGGGATTAACGCGAGGACCGCGAAAAAGACATTAAGTTTAGTTGTAAGCGCTCTAAATTACGTCCCAAAACTGAATTTAAATCTAAGATTTATATGGTAGACAGATAAAGGCGGGCAATTAAAATGCGATTCGTATAGTTGATTGCTTAATAACAACGGGTCTCTGGTGACCAGAACTTAATCAGATAGGAAAGCAAATTGCACACACGAGTATACAAGACGAATAGCAATAATTTCATTAGGTCCTGCAGGAAACGTGAATGCACATTGAACGTCGGGTTCGCTGGGTCGCAGGCTTCGCATGTTTTCCTAGGCTTCTATTTTTTCAAATTACCCCCATTCCCCGTTTCTTATCGCTGAATCTGCGATTATTACGTAAACGCGATCGGCGATAACACCTAGTAAAAAGTGAGTAGCTGCTGCTGCCACCACCGAACTCTTTCCAACCATTCGATACCCTCTGCTACAGTCGAAGAGGTGAACATCGAAGGCGATGATGAAAAGTAAGCCATTCCCATGGAAATCGAATTGCCCTCGAAATCCTTTTTACTCGACTTGCGAACAAAACTGACGCTAATGCAAAACACAATCAAATTGAAATATTTTCCATGCCCCTGGACGGAAACTTTTCGACGATGCACACCGAATTGAAGCGCTCCGAATAACAGCGAAAAGAATTGCAAATTGTTTGTGAATATTTTACTGTGTTCATTCCGGGATCGCGAGGCCGAAAAACTTTGCGCAAACTGCTTCAAATTCGTGCAGAATTTCAGACAGTTCTTCCTACGGCGAAAATTTCGATTTTCCCCACGTCGACCTGCGAATCGGTGGATTGCACACGGTATCCGCGTGTTGTCAAGGTCGCCGTGTCAATGACCCTCCCCACGCCCTTATATTATTCGAAATCCTTAAATACCAAAATCATTCTATAATATGGTACATCCAATCTAGTCATAAAATAACTTTATTTGATAGCACACTAATTAATAAATACATTTACTGTTTTTGAAGTAACAAAATGATTCTATAATATTATTATACAAAGTACATTCTTGTCATATATATGAAGGCAATATTGTTGTTACATTGCATTAGTTAAAATCACAAATACATGATGTACCGTTAATGTAATTCAGTGGTTGGACTATATGTAAACTAATATATTGGAGTGTGCGTCATGAGAGCGAAATTATGTTTAGCATGAAACTGAGTAATGCATTAAAATGATTATAATCTATTGATTCAGAACGGTATTAATTCCATGTTAATTTTGGTTTTGTTATTTAAATAGACAAAGATTTAAGTTTTCTGTAAGAAGGCTGAAATGTATTTGTTACATCAATATAGGCGAGTGTGCAAAGTAAAAAGTTATTTGACCATTGTTGCTGTGGTCTTCCGGGTGTGTCAAATCTCAGGGGTTGTTTTCAAAGAGTCGGCTTTGATTCCCTGAGGATGCCCACACGTACACTTGGCGCTCGAGACTTATGGTTTGTTTAGATGGTGCTGTCTACTTCCAACGATTTGTGATCGGAAAATGCTATTCAGGGGCGGAATGGAAATTTTATGCAACGCATCCCCTTAATGCTAGAAAAACCGATCGTACTGCTGAATATGCCATAGGACACTAAAAGCGTGCTAGAGAAACCCGTGCACTCCAGGACGCAGGATTAGTTCGCATTAGTGTTGTTTCGACAAATAGTAAAGCAAAATAAAAATAAGCAATGTAGAAGATTTAAAATACGCAAATAAACGAAGCGTAAGGCAGTGTATGCTTGACTTTTATGTGTATCACAATATCCAATATTTTATCTCGTTTTCTTTTTTACTTCTTTTTTTCTGTTTCTGTCAAAGTTTTAACCTCCCCCTACAGTCCCTGAGCTGGGTTATAACGCATTTTATATTAGCGTATTCGCACAGTAAATCACTGGTCTTTAAGCGGGGCCGAAATGAAAGGGCACGTTCATACCGAATGGATCGCAGCTAAATCTTTCATGGCCTTATCGACAGAAACCATTTAGCTTCTGTGGCTTTGTATCTGCTAATTTGAGATACGGAAAGGTTCGTTCCGCAGCGCCGATCGCCGCAGCTTTTTCAAAGCTTATACGTGCCCTCTTTTCATACTCTCCAACCACCGTCGTTAGCCGCTACCGACAAAATAAGAAGATATGTATTCTGAAGTAGCACATACACATCCTCACATATTACGACTATTGATCTGGTTTAGGCATAGATTACTAGACTTGTCCGCATCTGTTTCTATTCCATGGGAAGAAATTATCTGCACTGTGCAACTTGCGGAAAGTTTTACTACTTGCATTTCGCACCAAACATCTGCATTATATAATATACACAACTGCAATACTCATTGTAGGATTATTTTACATTTAATTCTGTTTGCATGCTACCCTCATGCATATAAATATTCTAATCAAATTTGATTCTTATACCACAGTATTTGAAAATAATTAAAAAAAAAATACAATACTATTTTTGAATGTCTGATGTGCTATACGACTTTAAATATTATATACATATTCATTAATCTTTTCCTTTAATTACTCAATTAAAATATTATCACATTTACACATAACAGTAGACTAAAGACATTTACACAAAGATATCTTTAATATAATACTGTATGTTTTTTTAAAAATATAATATTAATGATATATCCATTACAATGTATGTATTTTGTATGTTGTGATTGTAAGTTGTTATTATGCACTTCATTATATAAGCAGACATAAATGTTTTTATAATAGTAATGAGCTGAATGTGCAAATGATATGCGAAGGGATAGTATTTAGCAAGGATATTGAATTATTTAACTGGTATATCCTGTGTGCTAATTTGCAATGTAAGCGAGAAGGGAATGGTAAGTTAGTATTCCGAATTTGAGAGGGTTAGGTTAGCCAAACCGGTAATCAGAGAACTAAATGCTCCCGTCACACGTGTTCATAACTGGTGCAGAGGGCGTGCGCCTCCCAATCGACGTTGAAACTCTAGGGACAAACTGTAAGACGTTCCTTGCATACCCTGCTGATAATAGTACTTTTTACCTGAATTAATGCTCCTCTCGAAATCCGATTCGGACGCGTACAGACTTGCCCTGTATTGGGCGCTGCGTCTATGGAAACCCTCGTTGAAGCCTGCTTCCGAAAGTTCTAGTTCTTCGGGTGGTTTACTGCTTCTGCGTGCCCTGAGGGCGACCTGAGGCTGTCGCCTGCAGGCCAGTACACTTGCGATTGCCACGATGCCAATTATAAGAACCATCACGATTGCTGCCAGGATTACAAGCAGAAGGGTCAAGGTTATAGGATGATTCCCCTTATCCGTATCGTACACCCCAATGGACAGCCCTTTGGAAATAATAACAGACATTAGTGGACAGGATCACCCTCCAAAACTCCATCCCTCTCTGCCCTCATCGCCCGCTGCCAAATAATCTATCGCACAATAATTAGGGGGCGACGAGTTAATTGCTTCAGCGGTTTAATGAATGAATAGTTGTTGTGACATTTTGGGAAGCAAATTTTAATTAGAGATAGACTCTTCGAGAGGCAGTAGGTCATTCCAATTAGGATGCAGAACGCGCAAGCGCTTATTGTTACTGTCTACTTTAATTAAATTAGCTAAATCCCATCGGGGACATACCGTTCTCTTGCTTAGGATCTGTAGGGACTTCAAGTCTAATGTTGGGCAGAACCACCGGAGGACTAGATCGGCCCTTTGCATTCACTGCGTACACTACGAACTGGTATTCTCGATTCGCCTCTAAGCTATGTAACCTGTACATAAATTCATGTTTAAATATATATATATATATACAAAGCAGATTAATTTTCCTCAAATCCTACCTGAAAACCGGCGTTTCACCAAGAACTCGATACACAGGTGTAGAATGATCCCCTTGATCGCTTAAAGTGGCGACAACAGACGGATCAAGTGGTAATGTGAGATCTTCTACTTCCAGCACGAAGCTCTGCTGTAGTCCCCCATCCTTTCCAGCTAAACAAGATACTTCAAGACCGCCCCCGTGCGATGCGTTCCGCATCAAGCAATTCCTTGGAGACTCAGGCTTATCTAAACAAGAAATGCAAATTCAACCAACCAAAACATTAATACTTCTTGCATGTTAAACAGCATAGAAATTCATAAATCCCGGTGTATTATGAAATAATGCACGCGCTTCTTCTCATCCACGGACGAAATAAATTTGTCTCTCCTTCGAACGAGAACCTATTAGATAAATAACAGCTCGTATAAAGTTGTCCGACGCATGACAGCCATATGGGATGACAGTGTCCATTGGGAATCCATCCTGGTAGTATTCACATTTATATCGTACATCAGGTTTAGAATATCACAAAAGGCGGACACACTCACTCTCTCACATACAAACATCCCTATCCACTAGAAGCGAAGCCGCAAACAAACGGCTCAGATTGAAAGGGAAAACGTAAATCATGTTACCAATAACCGGAAAACCGATAAATTTGAATCGATTTCCATCGTAAGCTACTGCCACCCCGCATCTCGTAACTTCTCATCCCTGGACATCTCGGCAAATACTATTTCTCCGCATGCGATCCAGATTCGAATGCTTTCACAATTTTGTAACTTAAAAATAAACCTTATATTATACTGCTATAGCTAAAAACAGCAACGTTCTAAGTGGAGTTTTAAATTTCTTTTTATTGATTGTTTTAACAATAACAATAATTTATAAGTAATTCGAGAGCCATAGTGTGGAACTAAGGAAAATTTAGCATCGTTATTTGTTTACAATTATAATTTTCTTGGATTTATAATATTGCAGCTTAAGCTTTTCCAATGAATTGTTGTTATTATTATTAAGATAATTATATCTTTATTAAAATAATAAAGACAAATTAAGTCTTTTCTGATTTTGAAGTTGTGTATATATTATAAATCATATATCATTGCT
Source organism: Nicrophorus vespilloides (assembly GCF_001412225.1). Lineage (NCBI taxonomy): Eukaryota > Metazoa > Arthropoda > Insecta > Coleoptera > Silphidae > Nicrophorus > Nicrophorus vespilloides. Next base: position 50,203 of record NW_017099937.1, on the reverse strand, counting down.
AACTGTAGAATAAGCATCGTGTACAGTTCAATATTAATTAAATTAATTAAAAAAATATTATTTTCTTTTTAGTGTCTTTTTTTTCATGGTTTTTGTACGCGCCCTATATAAAAGAGAATACTAATGAAACTTTTTTACGTTCGATGGATATTGATATAAAGCATTGAGTATTGAGTGCTGTTCCTTGTAAATGTACCGAAATGGGGCAATATGGCCTACGTGTGAAAAAGAACCATAATAAATATCAATGTACAAAAGCTCTACGATGAAAAAGATTAAATATTGCCATTACATATTTTGTATACCTCCCACTACTCTAATGATGACTCATATTACTTACTACTTAACTAATATTTAATAAGTCGTAATCTATTCTGAATTTCTAATTCAATTTTGGGAGGTTGCTTTGATAACTCACCTGCAGGTATAATATGGAATAGGCAGGGTGTTTCCTGTCTACCTACGCTATTCGTAGCCCAACACGATAAAGATTCAATATCATTGGTGCCAGGTGTGAAATGCAGAGTGGAAACGTCCCCCGTGTTCTGCATCTTAGCTCCTTGCATCGGAAGCACACCTTTGCTCGTGTTGTAAGTCCAATGGAAACGGATTACTTCAGGAATTGCCTCGACATGGCACTGTACGATCATGTTTTCATAAGTCACCGAAGCAATCTTGTTCACCTCGTAACCTATTTTGCACCTAGGCGCATCTGAAATACACACATTACAGTTAAAAACACTAATTTAAAAGTTGTATTTTATTATTGTGTTTGTGTTTTTGGTTTCATAATATTTGCATAAATAAATGTTGTTATGATAAATGCGGTGGGTAAGGAGGTTGGTTGACAAGGAGGGCATCGTCTCTAGAAAGCAGTGAAGTCACGAAGTGCATGTCGTAATAAATCCCGTTTATGTATGAAACTGGAGCGTCAAAAAGGACACGTCTGGCAGTGGCGCCGCGATTTTCATTTCATTCAAATTATAGAGAGACGGCCGTGCAAAATACGCAAATGCGGACGACATTGTATTGAAGTTTTAATTGCATAGAAATAATCCGAAACTGCGAGGCAGGAATTTATTCGGGCGTCCGCAAAACGGTTGAAAATAATTTCACGAATCAACAGCGGAGCAAACAGATGCATTAGCGTTGAACGTGGGGAGCATCTGAAACGGAAAATTACAATATTCATTCAGAAGGTTTTCCGATCCGATAGATCTGATTGACACATTATTCTCGATCAGAACGTGGCTTTATCGGACTTTTATTGGTTCGTCTAACTACTTAAATAACTCCGGCTGTCGGCCCGGAAAAAATGCGCAATTTCCTCCTTGACTCCAAGACTTCGGTTCTCTTGGCAAGGGGATAGCAATTTAAGATAAAGTTAATTTTTCGTCGACGGAAGCGCACGGGAAAGCAAAAAAACGAGCAGCGCAGGGCACGTAATGAGCAGAAAATTCGCGGTCACACAGACAGATTATTCACGCAGTTCCTGACACCGATGTTGGATAGAGGCTCTTTATTAACTTCAACCCTTAAGAATTTTATTTTGGCTTAATTAAAAAAAAGAGTAAAGAAAAGGAAACGTCGCAAGAAAAAAACAACGCTAAGAAATTTATCGCTTATGCAATTACAGACTTACAGAAACAAGAAACGCGAAGGAACTGAATGAAACAAAACTATTCCCCATTCCCATCTTCATCTCGTTCGATACACCCTTAGCATAGTCTGCAATAATATCCGCTTAGTCATAGAGCAGATGCCGAATATTGAGATATAGACACAGACATTCCATTATCCTGACTACCACTTTGCCGGTACAATTACCAACAACCTAATCCCAGATGCAAACGTTCATATCCACTTCACTTAATTAAATGTTTAAGAAACAACGCATTACTACCATTGTACACCCAACTCCTGAAACTAGAATAATGCATAGGAACACTGTAGCGCACACACGTATACATCTTTTCCTCTGCACGCCTCTATACAAAACTTGAACATTAAGTACGAACAGGTGTTTTAAATTAAGCATAAATGGATTATCACCATGTAACATCCAACATTTAATACATGACTTTATATTCTACATACCTTAAAACCGATATACAATTCTAAAATAAGTATTCAATTCACAATTGCTAACTCAAAAAGGACATTTTAAATCACAATTTTATGAAAAATCAATTTACCATATTCTGTTAGATTCATCCAATTTTATGTGCAATTATTCATACAGAATGACATGTAATATTAATTAAAATTAATTGGCGAGCTGCATCGTTCTCATCATAATCATGAAATCGATATATAGAATTACTGTTTATTTTACTGTTTGCTTTGTTTTTTTTTATATATGTACAGGATAATAAGGAAACTTGATCATAGTTATATCATTGATGAGTTTTTGATTTGATGTATTATCAAATCACACGGAAAAGGAACGCTATTGATGTCTGAATTGGAAATATGCTTTTGTAATTTTTATTTACCACTGCTCTGTCTATTTCCACTTCGAAAGCTTTTATATTCGATGGAACATGATAGCAGTACGCCGAATCCATTGTTATAAAACACAAAAGCATAGCAGCAGTAAATCCTGCGGTTGTATATACAGAACGTTCGTTATTTCTGGCACGTTGATGTGTAATAAAGTGGTAATTAGTGTTCTGCAATTGAAGATCATCCGTCGCTCTGAGGTGATGCAGTCGCGCACAGCAATCGAACAATACACGTGGCATTTTCATCATCCCAAGATGTCTGAGGGGCGGCATACGGAAATGGACTTGCGGCAATTAAACGCCGATGGTGGTAATAGTTTAAATTGTGTGAGCGAATTTAGCAGCAAGTTCTAAGCCCATCCCCATCATTCGAAGGCAAGGGGTGATCGCTCGAAATGGATGGGCGCAGAAAAGCTACCCGAAGAGAGATCACTCACTGACCGCAAACCGATTAGTTTAAGTCCAAATGGATCTCCTCACTTTTCGACACGCATACACTGCTAGTAGCTCCAATTTAAAGGAGCAGCAGAAAGAACTAAACCGCACAAGAAAAAGCATACATAAGCGGTGTCTGCTGAACTGCCCACCACCACCGAAGCTAAGTGTAATTTATGATACAAGAGGTCATTAATATAAACAGATGCCAAACTGCAACAAGTTGATAAATCTTTTGGGTGGGTCACATATATAGGATTCTAACTCTATTATAACCTATAGAAATGCTGTGCATGCCACGTATGCACATTCAATTCATTATCAATGGCTACTCAATTGTTAGTTAGAATTACTTTTCTGTTCTAATATTCTTATATTATGTTACATTTATCTATGTATTATATTTGAGTGAACAAATTACTATAATAATATTGACCATATAATAAATATTAATTAGGTAATTGCTTATTTTTGGTTTATTTACGAAACTAAAATTAATCTAAGCTTACTTTTGTATTACTTTAAATCAGTTTGGTTGTAAAGATATGTGTTAGAGGGATTATTTAATGCACGAGCACACAAAGGCTAGTGATAAAGGTATACAGGAATGCGGTATTAGTAAAATGAACAGAATAGAAGAATAAATCGCAGACTTACATTGAACAATGAGATTGAAGGGGGCGCTGTACGTTTCTCCCTCTGAATTGGTGGCCGAACACGAGTATTCTCCTTCAGACCGTCTCCGAATGCTTTTGATGGTCAGAGTGTCATCAGCTGGTAGTAATCCGGCGGTCTCATTGTAAGGGACCAGATGCCCCTGCAACGACAACGAGTTTAATTGGATTCCATTAATTTCGAAACAATAATAAAGTTTCCGGGATGTCCGCATTGAATTTCAAATTTATCGAGTTCATCCCTTCCGCATTGAAAGTTTTAACTATTTCACAGATAAAAGCACTGCACGATGATTTATTATTTGCGTTTTCTTACACGCAACATTGTGCATCTTCAACAATGTGAATCGCTTTTATAATTGTTAGTTTGAACATATCAAGAATTCATATTTCATTTCAAATGCACCTGACGTTTATACCATTCAATTGTTGCTCATACTATATAACCAGTAAAGCATTTCATCAATTTCTATCAAAAAAAAATCAATATCGTCCTTCCAGGAGAATGATAATCTACAACTATTAAACTTACATAATTATGTTTTATTCATTAATATTATGTATATATTTTGTAAAAAATTATCTAAGCTATAAATTATTGATTATCAACATATATAAAATACAAATTCATAGGAAAAAAATAAAAATAAATACATTTAGACATGGTAATTAATACATATATGTATACTATTAAAGAATAATACTATTTTGTAGAGAAATATTATTGAAATACATGTACAAAATACCTTAAAATTGAAGAAATAATTGTGCTTTAATTGAACATTGAATAATATCTAGTCTAATTTGCATTTCAGGAGTAGAAATCTTATTAATATTTTTATATGCAAAGCCGTTGCTGAATTTAATCATTGTTAATTTTTTGGCGGCTCCGACGGAGGGTTGGAAAGCCGAAAACAGAGGTGGGATGTAATTAAATATACAAAGAGCAGGAAGAAGGGCAATAATAAGAGAAGATGAACGTGCAGAAAAAATAAAAAGTGAAGCGAAAAAAGAATAAGAAAATATACGGAAGGAGAGTGAAAGAATGAGAGAAAAAGGAAGGAAAAGAAACGGGGAACCAGGAGCGCACTTACGTTAATTATTTTAATTTATATCTCCGGGTATTCCGTTCTCTTCGCAGGATTATTTTGTCTTTGGACCGTTGAAATAAATTAGCGTTCCTTAAATTGGAACCAAGAAAAGTTAATTAACTGTGCGATGAAGAAACGGGCTCCCTAAATATTTCTGATGGCCAACTCGATCGAACTTCGTTTACTTAGACGCTCCGAGAGTGTGTATATATCTATAGATATACACAGAGCGGAGCTGATAAAATGGACCGAACTTTCCTTTTAGTTCCTCTTAGAGATCCACGCTAATTTTGTTCTGGAATTTCTAAAATTTGTTTCCTTCTTTTATTAACTCGCGAGCTGCACTTAAAAGAATACAATGCGAACTTTTTCGGCGAAGCAAGAGGGGTAAATATATATATATATATACTGTACTATCGGCGCCAACTGAATACTAAAGTCCGTTGTTTATCGGAGCGAAACCGTCGAGGAATTAATTCCAATAAAAACAAATCGGATTAGCCTCAGTAATCAGAATTCAGGCAACTTATCTCGTGAGGGCTACTGGCTATGACTCTGCCTCCTGTGGCTCAGGATTAGGACAGATGAAACGATGTAATCGTTACTGACATTAATGTCACAGCGGGACCACCAAGTTTTCAAACTTGAGCAACCATTCTGACGAGTGTATAACAGATGCTTGCTGAAATGGAAATACACTCGTAATGCCGTCGGGGTCAAGGGGACCAAGGGTATACGATATCAACCCCAAAACTACACTACATCTTCAACTTTTTTCTTCTTTTTCGCAGTCTAATTAGAATTCGCACGGGTTCAGATGTTCCTCAAGGGATGGAAGACCGCAAAATATGTTGGATGCTGGCCCATCACGCCATCCTGCTGCTCTATTTGTTATTTTCACGGCCAATAAAACTCGCCCTCTTTTTGTTTAGCGCGCATCTATCCATCTACCGCCTCCATCTATCACCTTGACACTGGATTTGTGTTATCTATGTCTGTCTTACTCGATATTTATCTCATCCTCGCTCGCTTCGCATCATTTCTCACGTCGCCGGAGATTCCCTTTTCTGCCAATGCAACCTCTTCTCCCAACAAATAAAAAATACACATACACATCCACTCACGTGTGCTGCCAATGCACGAATCAAACGATGGCAATTTGTATTCCAATCGAGCATTACAAAACAAATTTGAAAAAAAAAATGAAATCAATAAACCAGTCAAATAGTACTGATTCCAACTTGTGTGTATACAAAATCGTGTATAACTAAAAGTTATAATACACATGTGTTTTTTTTAATTCTAATTAAAATTGTTGCTGAAACATGTCTTGATAACTAAATATATTACTCTTAAATTGTAATAACACTACATTATAACAAGTTATATTGCTATGTACTCTTAAAATTATGTCTCCAAATTGATTGAAACAAATATTTAAGTATATATGATTTACCGATAAAATTGAACAAACAGCATATCACTAATGGATTGCCTAAAGCATTTGCAAATGAATCCGGTAGCATAGTATTTATCTTCATATGATATCTGCTTATGCACATAATGAATATTTTTTTTTATTAAAAATCGATCTACAATATACAGTGATTCTATTATAATTATGTTAAAATATTATTATTTTTAAAATTCAGTGCTTTTTATATAATATTATAAACTAAATTTTTTATCTAAATTACGCAATTCTTTATACCTCTGATATATTATGATTTAGTTTCAATATTCAAAATTTAACATTTTCTAAACTAGAGCGGATAGATCAATAATTATTTTAAACTAATTATATTATAAACAACATGTTAAATAAATGCATTTCCATCAAATTAATTACGCTTTAAAATTTAAAAACAATTAATTCAATCTTTAGATTTAAAATATCTATTACATTTTATATGAACGGACGACTATATCCTGAGTTTAGAGTTAGATAAAATGTTATTACCTGGGTTCGAAGCGGTTCGCATCATAAAATTTAAAGAGTACATTAAGAAAACTTTTGGGACCAAATTCGATCACAAAATGTATGAACATAAAGATCACTTAAGGCCTAATACTCATACTTTTAGTATAAATTTCTACAAATAAAACATAATATTAAAATTTCATTACATTTTCCAAACATTTAGTCTGATGTGATGGTTTATATAATTGATGTGTTAAAATACTAGAATAAAAGTTTACAAATAATTTTTCATAAATTTGCTTCGAAAAATATGTTTGCTCCACATGCAAGAATTTGTTCTTACACGTTTTCTCATTCCTATATTTGGGAATCATTTGCTAATCCGTGGAGCGGAAAAAACGATAATGACATAAATCTGGGATGATAAAATAGAATGATATATCTGTTTTCGCATGACATAATTGAATTGTATTTGCGTTGGATTCGCAGAGGTTAATGGGAAAGAGATGAAAAGAGAGACGGACGGAATGTGTCAGTGACGGATGAAAATCGTATTTCGTAACTCTGTGTGTAAAGATCCTTAATAGAAGCTCGCATCGGTTCGAAATCTCCTTTTATCTGCACGGTTTCGTTTTCAGTTCGGTTTGCTCAGTCCACTTAGTGCCTAGGTATACAAAGATGCGAGAGCCGGTCAATGTATTTGGCGGAGACAAAATGGGAAACCTTCATAAATATTTTCTGTGCAAATACATATGGAATTATCGCAATTCGTCGTATGGTCCGTGTTAAAAATACACTTGAAGAATGAATGAAAGGGAGTGAAGCACGGATGGAAAATAGAGGAAGAACTAAGCAGACCGGATGGATAGATAATACGCTCGAGACAGCTTTGAGCCGCGAACGCATAACTCTTACGTGGCCTTTTTCCTTTATGAAGGATGCTTTACACTGGGGAAATTTTCAAATACCTCCCCTTTTGTTAGCTTCCTCTCTTCTGTTTTACACCAGAGATATATGGTCGCGATATTATGCTTTTAGACTTTATTTAGAAACATGTGTTGTTGCCCCTCCTAGCACAACCTACCATCCTTCATGCATCCTAACAGACCACACACGTTGCAATCACCATTAACTTTCCACACTTAATATACATCAAATTAAGGCAAGACAAAACCAGCGAGAAAACGTAACAGATAGAGTTCACTTTCCCTCCATGCATCATATTTTCTATTATCTTTCATGTACTTTATATTTTACACGTATTTTTAATTAAATTGATTCAACTGTACTCCTTGATTAAATTATATATTTCTTTATACTTTCTTACTCAAACCAATTATCCTTGTGAAGTAACTTATAATAAGGATCAGTTTCTATTTTTCATTTTCAAGAGATCGTGTAAATAACTGAATAATATTATTTAAAATAAAAATATTATTGTACATTTATAACTATAATAATTATAATTTAGCAGACCATGATAAAATTAGCTTTAATATGTCTTTATGCTCTGTACAATAAAAGAGGAAAGTTTATGGGAGCAGAAGATTCAAGGCGCGGCTCAAGAAACTTTTAAGCCGTTCCACCTTTAATTTGCCGCATAAAAGTGCTGTTCAATTAGTGCGTTAATTAGAGCGTTCCTAGCCAAACCCAGAACCCCTTTAATTACGCAATGAAATTTCAGCCGGAGATATTTCCGCCGCGCTGAAATTATTTCTTCTTTCCATACATTTTTGATGCAAATTCCGTGCTGCACAGGAAAAATATTGTTGCGATAACTGAAGTTTAGATTGCGGTCGCGGCCGGGTCGAACTTAATTTATAATTCAATATGAGTCTGAGCAATAATGGTAATAATAACAAGACGTGATTCCGTAATTTGATGCTCGGGGCGTCGTGTTTGGTGCAAAAGGCCTTTCCATGCTCCCACGTTGAAATAGGATTGGTCGACTATACAAATTGAATGTTTAATGTTTGAAGAACAACACCGGCGAAAACGAAATTCTTCTTCGCTTTCTGCTGTTCCCTTCTCGTTTCTTTGTCGGACGTCGAACGAGGTTTCGTTATTAAGCAAGTTTTAAGTGATCGTAAGGGGCTCGATCCGAAAGAGGCGTCCATTCTACATATTTATAAGCTCAGAAAGAGTACCATGAAAATATTAAACTGGAGAGTAAAGAAAGCGCTGTCGGGGTAAATTTTACGAATTTACATACTTCGTTTCATTTTTATTTATATTGAACAGAGCTTTTGCTGTGTTTCCGCATACATTAGTTGGTGAGTCTTCTTCCGATTTGCAGAGGGTGAAAGGCTGAAGGGTGGTGGACGTAGGGCGGCACGAAATTATTTATACATGCAATTAGAATATATGCAAATACTCACATCTTGGTACCAGCTGAAAGTGTGCGGACTCGGCCTGGCCTTGCAGTCACAGCGCAAAACCACGATACTGCCCTCTTTAACAGGGGATGTTGCCCCCAAGTCGAGCCTGACCGCCACCTTGGGAGGGTCTGAAACGATATCATTACGCTGTAGTCACAAGTGTATATGATGCTAGTCGGAAACATTCCCTAGGTATTATTAATTGTTCGTTTAGATTCTAGCAGCAGCATTTATACTATTACAAGATTTTACAAGAAATGTTTATTATATTTAAAATTATCAACTAACATTAATTAATCATCCTTATTTGCATTCGGTACTTCAAATATAATAATAATACTTTAATTGAATCATTTAAAAAAAATCAATTTTTGTTCGATATTTTAAAAAATAATTATAAATGAACGTAGCAGATATTAGATACATCGAGAAAACAGTGAATTTATGAAATGTATACGTTTAATATAAAAATGTCTTCATTCTTATGCGATAAATAAAATAAATTATGTTTATTATTATTATAATAATATTATTAATATGTATGGGATATGCAGAATAATAATATATTATTTTAAAAGAAAAATGGATAGATAATATAATAATGTAAGTACAGTTATTTTAATTATATTATAATGACAAACAACATTACCACTCCTATTACATGTTAATATGGATTAAAGTTTCGCTCAAATCAAAAGGATGAATATTTGTGTTTATCCATTAGCTAGTCTATTTGTAAATGTGTTATTTTATGCAAGAAACCGTATTACAGCTAATTAAATTTACATTCTAAAAAGAAAAGTATAGAATAATCAGAATAATTATATTAAGTAGAAAAATAGTATAATTATTTTCCTATGAAAGCTTATTATGTAATATGATTGAAAGATATTTGAAATATACTAGTTTAAATATTAAACTAGAATATTTACATGTTGGTTAACGAGCTCCATATTTCATATGGAGCTCGTTTAACAACCGCCGGAAAATAAACTAGACACACAAAATAGACGATACAAAAACGAATCCCAAAAATAAATAACAACAAAAACAACTACTGTAATATATGAAATAGTAGTTAGCGCAATAGTCAGTTAATATATAGATTGTATATAACTATAATTTATGGGCTTCCGAACAGACTGTCCGGTGTCCATTGGAGCGAGTCCTGCGGCCACAGACAGCAGCGACGGAGATAGCTACTAGCATCCGAACATCACTAAATTAGAGGAAGCTATTAAGCCATATATTGTGATGCATTGTGTGGTCTGTTAACCAATTTATATACTTAGACGCATAGAGTTGTAATTAACTGGTATGTAAGAGGACAGTTGGTTACGAACAACATTACCCTCACGCAGAAACTTTTTCAAATTTTACAAACTATGTGATAGAAATTCCAGATAGTTTTTAATATTATAGCAATTATATTATGAATTTGTTTATTGACACATTAATATTTATTTTTACGCATTACCTGGCGCCTCCACAAATGTATCACAATTCATACAAAATTACTCAATATAAAATTGTTATGCTTTAATTTTAGTCCAAAGTTTTAATATATAATCTCATAGAACTTGTAGTCATTTAAATAGTATCCTAACTGCTCAAAAATCGAGAAGAAACTTCATAATTAAAATATTGGATATTCGAAGCAGTTTCCTACAGAACAATAATGATGTCACATACCCGAGCCGTTTTCTTTGCCGTTCGTCCATAAAATCAAGAACCTGTGAAATTGTATTGCATAAATTCAATGCATATATTTATAGGAATATTCTTTGCAGACAGAAGTGCACGAGGGAAGTTATAAAATGAATGGGCTTCTCCGGAATTATCGCTCGTGATCTTCGTAGCTGCACTCATCTCTTCATCCTGCCAACAGTTTTTTCGGCAACGATGTTCTTTTTTATTTTCACAGCCACCCCTTTTTCCTTCTATATAAATATATAAGGAGGGATCGCTCATTATTTCTTTTTCACTGATGGAACGGTTGAGTCGTTTTATCAGCACGGTTCAGAACGTAGATTAGTTAATGAATGGGTCTAGGGCTGTGGCGGCGGCAGCGTTGGTGGATGAACGGGAGTGGAAGGAGCAGGAAGAGGGAGAATAAGAAGAAGGAGAATAAGAGAAGGAGGAGGAGGAGGAGGCGGCTAGATTCAATGATTTATCGCCGGTGCAGTGGAAAGTTTGAACATTCGGCCGCGACACAACGGTCTAACCTCTGCCAGTTATCTAAGTCCTTGGCGTTGAGACGATGGTCCCGTCCTCTGATCAGAATACAAACGGCCGCATTTGTGCCGGTCGGCTACCAAAACCGAGGGATCATCTTTAATTCCCGGCAGGTTCCAAATGCCACGGCCACGTAAAAAGCTGCGCCTTTGTTAAAGACGTTGTTGCCCCTCTTTACCTAATGGAAATTCTATTTAGGCTTCTACTTAGGTCTTTGGGAAATTGAAAAAGCCAGTGCCAATGCCCACACGTACAGAAATGCCCGTTTGAAAGTCCAATGTTTACGAGCAGTCAGTAAATTCTCTTTCTTCCTTATATGCAAACACCAAATATATGCAATCAATGCTCCATTATATAATAGAAAATAGTTTAAGGTTAGCTAAGAATATTAATAATTTTATGAGATATGTAAAATATTCAAATTTCAATATGTACTTATAGTAACATGTGGGATGAGGTTGAAGTAGAAGAGGACTCTGCAAAGAGCGAATGCCCTCCGGTAATCCTGTTAGGGATGCGGTTTCTATTCTGGGATACACACTGACCCAACATTTGTCACCGGACACACGGGTGCGACCACACCAAATTCCACCCCAAGTACGTTTACCTTTTACACATTGTATATATACATCACATTCCCGTATCTTATTCGACTCCGCTATGCACATTTCTATAATCAAATTATACCATGCTAATGGAGTTATTATTTATTGCAGTGAATGTGCCAAGCGGAGAAATCGGCTCACTTCAACCATATAATAATAGTTTAATTAATTTATTCGAATTAACTTATATTGAAATGCTTTTTAAAATTTATAAACTGTGAATAATGAAATATCGTAAATTATTCGAAATACAATGGATATACGTATAAAGAAGAAAAACGATAATGGAAACATTAAGAGCGAAGAACGAGGAAATAATTAGATCTGCTATTCATAGATATTGCGCGCTACATTAACAGCGAGCATTCCTAAGGGCAACGATAAAATAAATGACGCGAAGAACGCTAAAAAGAAATATGTTGTAATTAAAAAGGAAACAATAAGGTTTTTTTAAACAAAGCCAAGCAGAATGCATTGTTTTTCTTGCAAAAAAATATACAAATATGAAACTGAAATGTATCTTTTTTTCTTTCTATATTGTATTACGTGGACATGAAAGGCTCGAGCATACATTTTGAAAGGCACGAGGCAAGATTTAGTTATCGATAGAAAGCAAATTGCGGTGGCAATATTATGCAAAATATTACCTGAAGAAATATGCGCATTTACTGATTGCAACAACTATTAGGTTTATGTAGTGCGATTTCCGATACTTCGACAGTTACATTATCAAATTGGTCGGAAAGTTCTTATATTTTGAAGTGTATCTGATTTAATCTATCCTAACAACTGCTTTACTACACTTTCAGACTATGCATAATATTGTAATTTGAATATAATAATGTAGTCACAAATAAAAAAAATTCTACACAAAATTACAGGTTTATAAATCGCATAAAAAAAAGCGTATTACTTCTGTTTCATGCAGCACAAAATCATTTTAACTACAAAGGTGAATTGGTTCGTACAAAAAATAAGTAGTTTAATTCATTTAAATATGCTGCACTTTCCTAATTATATTTTCAATGTGAAGTTTGTATTTGTATTAAGCTTGTTGCGCAGTAATTAATTTTCATTATAATCATGCAATTGTATCGGGACTAGCGCCCATTTAAACAGCCGCAATGTTAGCTGTCAGCCCAAGTGCCAAATTCAAGTCAGTTGCTGGTAAATAACTGTTACAGAATTTCCGGGTCGATTTAGAGATTGTACTATAAAGTTCTAGGCTGTTTTAGCAACTGCCCAACCCAAACATCATAATTTTTAAAGTTAAAACAGTTAAAACTTTATTTATGTTTATGTTATTTATATGCATATAAATTGAAAAATTTATGAAATACTATTTTTTTATGTCGTGTAATTTTATTCACAATTTGTTCATCAATGTTAACATTGAGTAAATCTTTCCCGGTGGATAATTACCATTATGATGATTTTAACTTTAGTAGTATATTGATGCTCTGCGATTCCACTATTTCATTTGACTGTGAATCTGCTGCTATTCTTAACACTGTCATTGTCCATCGACTTGGTTGAAGGTTCATATGCTGGATCTCATTCATTAAACTGTCCATCTATGATAAACGATGGCCCTATTGCTGCAAGCACCGAAAGAGCTCACAAAGGGCCTGGCTTTTGACCAGGATTCGAACCGTCGCCGGTTCGATTGTGGGTAGGGCGAATTAACAATCGACTATTAGTCGCCCCATGAAATATTATGAGTAAAAAGACCATATCGTTTTATTATATTCATATATAAAATTCATATATAATAGAAGGCAAATTTGAAATACATATATGCTATGAGCTTATTAATACTAGTGTAATTTGTGAAAATACGAACGTAATTTATTTATGCTGCGTGACAAAGTTGGAGCAGTCAAAGTGAGTTATAAGCTGCATCAGCTTGCCAAAAGGAATTTTTCATGATTATGAAAATACCTCTGGCGTCTAAACTAGTAGCTGTATCAAATCATTCGATAAACCATTTGTTTTTGTATGCCTTATTTAGATAGCAAAATCGATTCTTGTTTAGCCTTGTGTCGATCTTATCGGAAAGTTTCAAGATGTTGGCGGTCGAATCTATTAAGTCGGAATTATCCTGGGGACTGCACAAAGGTAATTTGCCAGATGCGAGGGTGGCGAATTTGAATGCGCGCCACGACATGAACAGATGTGACGTTAGTCCTGCTGTCGGTCAAGTACCTGCAGAAGAGCATTTATACGGGCGCAAGGTGGACGAGTTTTTAGTGGATGCGCCGGGCGAGACATTACTTACACGCAACATGTATCCGCCGCTTGTCCTCCAGATATCCTTTTGGGAATCGAGGATTGTCTGCCCTGCAAACCAGCTCCTTGCCATCGTCCTCAGCCTCCAGTCTCATAGATATTATACTGCTCGAAAACAATTCCGTCTCCTCTTCCTAACAACCAGAAATATCTAATATAAATCTATTACCTTTCAAAGCCATAAAAATCAACTCGCACTAATTCATGCAATTATTTTGTTGTTATACAATTTATGATATAAGATAATACAAATGAAAATTTCAACATTAAACATTTCTTAAATAAAATTCCTGTAATTGAATTTTAAAATTTGATTCTTGATTAAAAGCTGATAATACATTTTTAATTTTAATATGATTGAAAATATATAAGTATTGTTTCGAAAGTCGTAGTAGTTTTCTTAAACTAGATTAAAATACTTGTAATTACCGTTAGAACAGCGTTCCTCATAGGTTTTGCCTGGAGTGTCCAGATTATTTTTGCAGGTGGATAAGAGCCTGAAGTCTCACAGCGCACGGTCTGAGCTTTACTGCACGACAAAAGCTCGTTGGGAGAAACAATTTTCACTTTGTTCGGTTTCACTGTAACAGGAGATAAAATGGAATAGGCGAATGGTACGACAACAAAAATAGATAAATAAACAGACAAAAGGAAAAAATCAAATAGAGCGGAACATTTGTTGGAGCGAGTAATGTCGGCCGTCCAATTAGAATTTAATTTATCATATGAATTTCGTTAATACAACGTTTTATGGCACCCCGATCTGTCATTATCAATCATTATTGACGGATTTGTTGAACGGCCGGAAAATGCTGCATTGAAGTGCTGAATCCGCACGAGAATACCCTTTCGCATCGAACTCAATCTGAGGAACATTTGTTACGTTGTTTATTGCGTGACTGCCCCCGGGAGGATCATTGAAATGCATAATTTATGTTTATACTACTTGCTGAAACTTCCGGTTAAATTACGGACGGCACGGTGAATTAGCAAGCCGCCGCATTTTATTTTATTTTTATGCCGTATCGTGTTGGGTCTGTTCTTTTTTTTTCTGATAGATTCCTCTTTTTTTATATACGTTTTCGTTAAATTGAAGATTAAACGTCGAGAGGATCGTTTCATCAGATTTATTTCCATCGATTCTCCGAGCTCCGATACAAAAATCGCCCACCTCTGCCATTCCATTTTAATTGAAGTGCAAACTTAACTGTATTCTACATTTATTTAAACAAACATTACCATATTATATAATTAGATCATTTGTAGATTTATCGAATTAGTATCAGGATTTTCATTATCACAAAAACTATGTTGTGTAATTTGATTATTATATAATGAAAACCAATTACTAAAATTTGATTTTATGTCGGGGAGTCCTAGCATATTCTCTATTTACTTTTTCATCCTCTTTTTCTTTTTCGATTTCGTCCTTGCCTCCTCGAGATTCCAATATCTACTTACAGTAAACGATGACGGGAACCTCCCTGATGATATCTCCGGCCATCTCGTATGATGTTGCCCTACATTCCAGTTTTCCGCCTTTCAAGGATCTAGGTACCTTCGTTATTAGCATTTGGTTTACTGTCGTGAAGTAATCTCTACCCGTATCTACAACACTGTCCAAGATAGTGCCATTATACCACCAAATTAGTGAGGGAGCGGGTTTACCTAAACAAAAAAATACATAAATATTAATACAATTTTTTTTTTAAATTAGTCCTACATTAAGTTAGTAATTAATGAACACTAGTGCGTGGTTTTAAATTAAACGTGAAAATTTAAACTTTATTATTTTAGGAGAAATGAAGAATTGGAAGAGTAATCCCAGTTGGTTAGTTATTTCTTTCTGAAAAGCTTGTAGGAATTCCCTCAAGTTGCTTTCATCAAGTACAAATGTTGCCTGTGGGACAGAATCAACTGACATGTTGATGACATCAACTTTATATGTTTTTAAAGTAAACTTTCTTTCAGATAACCTTAAATGTACTCTCAATTTTAAATTTACCTCTCATATGTAAATTCAAAAATATGATATTGTAATTAACAAATTTTTTATGCCATACATTTATTAATTACCATATCATAATATTAGATAAGTCTATCCCAAACCACTATATTACATTTTTGTATAATATTTAGTTATAATAAATTAAAATACAAAATTATAACTTTTTTTATACAACTATTAATTGTATAGTATATATATAGTATATAGTATATACCTCCAGTAACTTGGCAGGAAAGGAAGAGTTCTTGTCCTTCTAGGAAAGGTCCGGCTTCTGTAAGGATTTCCTTCCCCTCGGCATCGAAGATCCTCGGAACCGATGGCTGCACTGCATAAATAATCAATACACAAAATGAAATTATTCGCAAACCCAGAATACATCCTGACCCTGACCTACTAAAGTTAAATTGACTCGAAAGTTCCTGGTAGGCGAATTGATGAAGTCGACGCGACATCTGAATACACCCTCATCCTCTGCAGCCACCTCCTGAATCTTGAGACGAGCCCTCGAAGGATCCTGGTCCATCACAAAGTAAGACCTCGTGCCCAAATCATTGCTCACGGCTAGATGTGAAGTCTCGTTGAGTCTGGCGTCGAGACTGCAACAGAGAACAGTCAAAATTGTAATTCGAAAACATGCATCGGTCCATCGGCATATTGCAATCCCCGAAGTACACAGAATCGACCATTTCCATGGTCAACTGGGATTCCTTGGAATGCAATTTGTGCGGTACGTCCGCTTTGATTGATTACGCTTTCATTTAATATTCTTCGTGCGACTAATTGCAAATAAATTATGCACGATAATCAATAATTCGGTTTTGACAATCAATGATTTATCGTGGGGTGGGGAAAATTTTGCGCGCGAGCCAAATTTTTATAGTCGCAATTACCACCGGACGCCACTGACCACTTGATTTATGAACACGCAATTATAAATTCTGCAATTTATAATAGAACAAGTGCAGTTAATTCCGCGCACAGCCGCTTTTCTGTGCTCGACAATGCGACAATCAAATTGACTTCAGATTAGTCATTTCATTCGTCCGAAAAATGAAAAGAGTAAAAAGTATAACGATGTGCACCGTTTGATGTCGTCTTAAAATTATGACGTACGGTTCATTTAACCTTATATTTTCCAAAAATACCATTATAATTCTAGATAATAAACAATGCAGTTGTGTTGAGAAAGATTGCTTATCATATAATCATAGACAATACGGACATTATTAAACGTACATAAATGTGTCATATTTGTAAATATAGAAATTGAAATTGCATTAGTAACAAACTGACACATAAACATGGTAAACTTTTAATTTTCTTTTGACACATTCATATTATTTAAATAAATTAAAAGTTTCAATATCAACATGTAACATTAAACTTGTTTTGATTGATTGTTATTTTAAATGGATAACCTTGTATGAATGGACATGTTAAAATTTACTTTACATACTAATGAAATAATCCATCTGCACATCTGCACATCTGCCAGTATTCAATATTTGATAGACCGATCGGTGTGCACTCAGCAAATTAGCAGAACCAGCTTCGACACACATAGCTCAGCATGTACTATGTCATTCCCATTGTACTTTCATATTCGCTAATGCAAGCATTTTATATATTATATAGTAAGCAGAATTGATTGTTATTTCAGACACATATGATCAGATTCATCGAAAGTTTATTAATTTCACACTTAACGATTGAATAAGTAAAATCCAATCGAAAGACGGACGTCATTTTCGAACATATACATCAAGAACATTGGGGAACGGAGTCATAAAAGTTCCGTACGAGAATTTCAATTTGCATCCGTTCCAGGCCATAAAAGCTTGTAAAAATTTTCATTGCTCCGACTGTGAAACCGCGCCAGTTCAAGCTCACATATCAAATTTGATCAAATCATTCCATTACTATACAAATTGACCTAGATATTGTAATCGAACACATGAAAATTGACTTAATGAATATAGTTTTTCAAACATTTTATATCGTAGGCTTTTAAATAAATATTTAAATTACTTCAACAAGTAACTTTTTTCACATTATTATTTATTTATCTAATATGCGCAAATATATTTAAATAACTATAAAATGTTTTTTATTACGCTACAATTGTCGTTTAAACATAACTTATCAGTCATCTTATAAATTATTTGTATACTAAGTTTATGTCAAAAACTAAATTTGAATGTGAACTTGTACGTTTTTTTATATTTTAGCTTATTTGAACTATACCAGTGAACAACATTGTGTATTATTAACGATTGCTTAATATTTATGTATATTACTGGTATTTTCATTCAATTATCAGTTTTATCATGTTATTTGATTTTGGTAAAACAATTTGGATGGACGTTTCTCGCTAATGGATTGTATCTACAATTTCCCCTAATGCTTGCTAATAAGACAGTGTCATCTTTAGTAAGATTACTTTCTTTCTTCTTTTATCCATCCCCTTCTCGAATTCGGACTTGGATTCCGGCACTTATGTTTTTCCGCATGCCCGGTCGACGTGCGTCATATTATATAAGTAATTGAACTGTCTCCGGGTGAGTTTAACGATTAAAAATTCGAAGATTTCCTGATTTACTGTAAGTACATTGCTCTCTCTGCCGCTGATTTTATGTAATCCATAATTCGCAGCGGGGATGGACTACGAGCGGCAGCAGCTGCCGCTGCACAACTCAGCAATTTGCTGAGATGATTTACATTCTGCTGTCTCTAAAAAAACAGGAATCCCAAAAACCGTCTTACCTGTATATAGGCATACCGGAGGTATCTTTGAACCAGAAGATCATGTTGACGGAATCTGTAGGTAATGGCGGCGTCACGTCGCACGGTAACTCCACGTCCTTTCCAGGAACGGCCCAAACAACCTTGGCCGGAACTGAAACAAAAGCCCGTCTTCAAAATATTTAGATAAAGTGCCAAATGGCTCTTAACTTTTAGCCCTAAACTTCAAGTGCCTCTTGGTAACATCGATAAAGCGGGGAGTAACATCTTAATAAAGCATCAGTTTCCATGTTCCCCCTCCACGGCTGAACCATTTAATTCGCTTCCATCCCATTTTGCGCCATTATTTTCGCGCAACGCGAGTGAGGCTCGCAATTTCTATTATCCTTTCGAAGGATCCCAGAGAATCCGCACAGGCCGTAGCAAAAGCGAAAGGAAAAAATCGCAAGGAAGCGACAGGAAGCAAGCGCGAACACACAAAGAGGAAACGCGAAGAAAGTACGAAGAAAATAGGAAGAAATAAAGTGTAGAAAAGCCCGGTAAATATAAGCATCTCGCTGTCAGACAAATGTTCTTAATCACGCAGTGGCCACAGCCTCTTCATTTTTGATGGCGTAGGCGACGTTCACGAGAGAATAATTTCGCGTTTAGCAGACTGGAATTAAATTGATAAATTTATTTTCGGCAGGAGAATTATAAAACACGTGATACATTCTTTGCATAATAAATCAATTTGAGCAACACTTCAAGCTAACAAATCCGCACATACAAAAAATATAGCATACCTTTCCTTCTTTTTTCTATCCCAAAAAAAAGATTTTCAAACTAATATAAATATTGTACCAGAATTATATATCGATTAATAAATATATATACTGCTTCGGCCTATTTTCACGTAAAATACATCGGAAACATTAGTTTGCAAATAAAAAGTATTAAAATACTTTGAAAATATTCTAATTGCCCGTTGCAATCAATCACTGATTTCTTTTATACTGTTATATTATAATTATGTGTGTGAAGTTACATTTTATAATAATGACTGAACGAATATTTTCTGGTTTATCTATTTTCGACTGTAGGAAGTACAGTATTTAGTTCTAAAAGCGTATCGCGAATATTAATATGTGGCGGTTAAATGAAATTTTCGTGAGTTGAATCACTGAAACTAAAATTATTTTCGAGCCGCGTAGTAGCATTGAAATATTTACAATGGATAGAGTATTTACAATTAAGGAATATTATGTTATTATTGTTTCAAGGAAAATGTTTGCTTAATAAGTAAGTGTACGTGTATTTTTATTTATTTCTTCGAATTTGTTAAACATGTCTCTTAATTACAGTTTAAGTATTCCCACGTTAGTCACCTTTAACTGAAAACACCCAAATTCATCGCGGATAAAATTCCGCGAATATATTGTGGAACGTACTAATGATTCTTGGAACCGGTCCACATGTGTATAATCAGTGCAGGAAAAAGGAATAGGGGACAAAATAAGAGGATGCATACAGCTAAAGGACGGGAGTAAAAATACTGGAGCCAAAACGGCGCAACAAAAATTGGTCGTCGAAGCCCCCCTGCCGACTATAATAAAGTGTCGTGTGCCGTTGCTGGCACGATGCCACAGCTTTCGGTTTTCATCCAAAAATAGTTGGGACGTAGGTGAACTGGAATCTCCCTCAAATTCGAGATTTCATAACAACAATATCTACCCCAAAATATCTATGTTAGATAATCATATAAGTTATATAAATTAGTAATATTATCATAAGAATGTGCTAATATTTTATATCAAACATTTTTTTTTCATGGAAATATTAATGAATATAATTTAAACGTATTTTCAATAAAATTACAAAATTACGAATTCGATGAAGAATATTTTCTTGGGGTACACCAAAAATAATTTAGAAAGATTGCAAAGCTTCCAGTTTGAATTTTAACTATTATAAATAAGAAATATTCCGGAAAAATAAATAATGATATATGATTTATGTAACAGGATATTTTTTTCTATCAAAAGTAGTGAAGGGTATCAAAGAAGTTAAACATTTCTTTGGTTATCGTATGTAATAAACAAAAAATGCAGTCGACCTAAATGAATACATTCCATGCTTATATAATGCAAATAAACTCACAGAAAATAAGTATACAAGCGTACTTTGATCTTAAAAATAAAGGGAAATAAAGTAAATAATGACATCTTTTCCTTCGCTGCGCAGAAGATGATTTAATTATTTGTGCAAAAAGGAAATAAAAGAAAGAAACTAACAAAGTTGATTTAATAATAAAGAGGTGCACAAAGGAAGAAAACTTATGTTCTTTTTTCCCATCCTATTCGTCCATATTCCATTAGTTCAGTATTTTATTTCTTCTCCTGTAACTATTGTTTGAAATGTAAAAAGAACCGTAAATACTTTCCATTGAGTAAAACTCAAAACATACGCACATGTTTCTTTCTGGATGCTTTTTATGTGCCGCTGCGTATTTTTATGATCGTTGTAAGTTCTTCTCATCTGAGAACATCTGAATTCCATTAGTTCAATAAGGAATCAAATTTTTTCAGCTCTTACCACGGCCGTATAACTTAATTGCCCTAAAGCCAAATGAGATATCCGATCCGCTTCTCTCAAAATATGCTGATTTGCATAACGGAATTTTCCGCTTTTCGTTTCCCTTTTCTTTGTCGCACGCGGTTTCGGTTTACACTTAAATGACTGCGCCCTCCGACCATTTTCTATGCCGAAAACATGAAGGCACGGTAGTTATTTTAGCAACATGATGCGTCCTAAAATGTTTTTACGGCTGTAAACATTTTACGATCGTGCCTTTAAATTAAATTAAATCGAATGGAATGCGACGGGCGGTTGGAATTGTAAGCTTTTTGCAGTAATTATAACAGCATTTGCTGAGACAGTTTTTAATTACGCGTGCAGTGTTTAATAGTTGGAAACATGGAGGATTTAGTTGACCATTTATGGATAAGCTAAAAAAATTTACAAGATCGAGT
This sequence comes from Nicrophorus vespilloides, assembly GCF_001412225.1. Taxonomy (NCBI): domain Eukaryota; kingdom Metazoa; phylum Arthropoda; class Insecta; order Coleoptera; family Silphidae; genus Nicrophorus; species Nicrophorus vespilloides. The sequence goes on along the minus strand of NW_017099937.1, from coordinate 28,310 downwards.
ACATTACATTCTAAATGAACATATAGTATTATTTTTAACATTTAAGTTTTGAGTATGGTGATAAATATTTTCTTTCAGATGCTATACGTATATTCATGGAATCCGGTTAACTTTAAATATAAATGTATTAATAACACAAATATTCTTTCTGGTTATTTTTTACCAGACTTTACTCAAACAATTAATTTAAGGAGTTTGTGAAAATAAAAATAAAACATTTAAATTCTTGTTCAATATAAAAATAAAATTTTACATATAAGTAATGTATGTTAATCTTATTAAAACGAGTATACTTTAATAGCCAAATTAAGAAGGTTCTTATGAAATAAATTATATTGAAGCTGTCGATATTAATTCAGATTGAATAAGTAAACGGAAGTTGAAAGAGAGCAATCAATATGCGGTCAATTGTATATATGTTTTATGTATGTATGCAATACAATTATCGTCTATATATGTGACTATTTCAAATCATCTGCTTTAATCCTTTTCCAATTGTATAAATACTGAATATTGTATAGCAGCGTTTATCAATAGTGTACTGCGTTAAATTTGTAATGGGTCGCAAAGAGACTGATGTCACATTGCGTCAATTAGGTCGCATTATAAATACAAACAAAAATGTTGAGTCGCGCGGCAAAAATGTTGACAAACGCTGTTGTATAATATATGTATGTTAAAAACAATAAATTTACTTGTAGCATTATAAATTGGATGTTCCAATTTGTTGTTGTTTGTCCCAGGGGTAAATTTCAATTTCGTTATTTCAATGTTTGTATTCATATATATATTGCATCAAAAGTTGGTTATTTTCCGTCTGAAAGGTAAAATCAAAAATAAATAAAAGAGAGGCTGGACGAAATGAAAACAGGATCGTATGTTATGTGCAAGTCCATGGCATCGCATCTACACCCGCTTGAAATGCATTACCGTTGCGGTGCGTTATGCCCGTAGTATGCAGGTCGTAAATAGTAGTCGTTTTCAATTGTGTCTGCCAAATTTGCACGTAATTCCATGCCGTTGCGGCGTTTTGCAACGTCTTACACACAGGTCAGGCGTTAAATTGGATTAAATAATCTGGGAATCCTTGTTAATTACCGGACCCAGTGCTCCGTCGGTCGCAACAAGATAATCTAAATTAAATAATACTGCGTTAAGCACCGCAGACAGGCAGAGGAGATCCGATACTGTTCCGGCATTAAACCGATTTTAAAATTAATTAACGTCTCCGATGAAAATGATGGGTCCAAACAGAAACACGGACGGTAAATAAAACCGAAACAAAGCAAAACTTTGCTCATGACGACGAAGAATCTGCGCTTCTTAAGAATCCAAAAAGGGCCCTCACTGTTCGCTGCACTGCAACTTTCCAAATTGTTGGAATATGTAAAGTTACAGAAATTATAAAGTTTATGTACGGCAGCAAACGTTTCACTTAGAGTATACTCCTTTCAAGCGAACTGAGGCATTCGTATGCATGTGCATTATATCCATTCGTCCGTTTTTGCAATGAACAATGGTACTGAAGCTTAAACCGTCATAAAGTCATCAACTAAACAATAAACAGACCGCATGCTTTGTATCCCACCTCAGTTTCAATGTAGTAATAATAGTGTTTAATTTAAACACTTATTACATATAGCTGTATAATTACAATGTATGCTGTATTAAGATTGATTAAAGACTAAGGTTTTGCTATCATAACATAATATACATCCCTCAACAACAGAAAAAAGATCAACATCACAATTCAATTTTAAACCCATTATTATACTGTATGTGCTGTATATTATAATAATAAGAATGGTGAAAAACATGTTATTCTAATAAATCTTAGAGCCAACATTAAACAAAGAATACCAATTAAAGTTTTATAGGTGCCAGGAGTTGCTTAACTTTCATGATCATCAATAAACCAAGTCCTACCACTATTAGTAATTATTTTTACAATTATAGTCATTTTATTACTAACGTGTTAACTAACATATCAAATACTCAGTACTTAAAATTTCTAGGTTCTCAAATATTATGAATCCATTGCACCCAGTGTACTAATGAAAAAATAATTTTATCTAATAAGATATTACGCAATTAATTTAATTGATATATATGTAAGACGCAATAGCAATGATATAATGTGTTTATTAAAACCGCTGAAAAATAAACGGATCTTCATTATAAATCTGGAATAATATTTGTGCACGCCGGGTTTCTATGTCATACAATGAGCACTTCTCACGAAACGTTTATTATCTTTGTAGTAACGAAGCGTCATTCATAATATATAGATGTAACTAGTCCAGCAAAGCCTCGTAGATAATTGCACAGAGCTCTTTAGACGGAAGATTAAAGGAAAACTGGGAGCACAAAGAGGAGATACGAATTTAAAATTTCATCATTCGATTCTTTGATTGCGTATATTCCCATTGAACATTATATAATGAAATGTATCGAGAAGGGGAAAGGAAAAAAATAGGAATTGGAGGTGCGCTTTGATGTTCCGAGTTGCAGGGGATGGATTCATCCGCAAACTTGCTCGTCCATAAAACTGGGAAAATCATTAATTATGGTCGGATGTCAAAGAACGGCAATACGTCTTCATTGCTCATATCTGCACGCGGATATACTTGGCAAATTACATCCAATTTACCTTGCCAATTGTCCTTATCATGGATTTATGGATTCGTATTAATTTAGTTCAAACATACAAATACAAACATAAGATAATAATTATTGTGCTTGAGTTTTCTAATAATTCTAACTTAATTGGAGTAGATATGAAAATAATGCAAAATATCGTGTTAATCCGTTGTGGCTGTAAAATGAAAATCTACTTTAATGTATTTACATGTGTTGTATATTATTAAGGCTATGTTTCTATTTTATTTAATAACAATATAAAAAAATCAAACTAAGACTTAATAAATACTTTAATATCGTAGTTTTTATACCTGAATAATTTTAATTATTATGAAGGGATTACAATAACAAAATTACAAAAATTAACCTGAATTGAGTAAATTAGATAGAAACGATTCGAAACTACAATAAATCACTTAAGCAATAGCGCCTGGAGAATATAAAGTTTTAGCTAAAGGATAGAACCGAAGACCAATTGGACATTGGAATCGTAATCCTCGAGATAAACACGGTGACGTGCATTGTGCCGATGCAAGAAACAAGCTTAATTTGTCAAGATTTATATCCCGTGCTAGTCCCCAATTCCTCAATCCACTCTCAAGAACAAATTCAATCTGAGCTGAACGGCCGAGACGAAAGTAGAAGAACTACGGAATTATTACCATCCCGCTCCCTTACAGTTTTCCGAGCAAAATCAAGTTTACTGTGAACCTAAAATAGATTGCGTGTTTTATATAAATAGACTCGCGCTCCTCAAAACTGACTCCATCGCACCCCACGTCCCTCTTCGGGCGTGAAAAAATGTCAGCGATGACAAGCGCGTGCACCTTTATGTAGTTTCACTACTTGTAGATTTGACTGGCTTTGACACTAAACGCTATCACGTGCTAACGTTTACATCTAAATTTATACCTGTAAAGTACAATAATTTGTTTTATATTCAAAAAGTATTCGATGCACGCACATATTTTCAAGCAAATAAACCTATCAAATACTTTGACAATACAAATATTTGTTAATTTACAAGAAAAAATATTATAAGAGAAACTACAAATTATTTCTTAAGTTTTTAATAATATTTAATTTTGTATTGACATTTTATTAATTAATTAGCGACAATTATTCCAATTATACTGCAGACCATGTTGATAAAATTATATTTTTTTACTAAAAATTTCTTCTCTGCTTTATTAAATTTCATATGTTTTTAATTATAAGCCTAAAAAATATACAAAATATTGCTCATATTTGTTAATCAAAAATATTTACAAAGCTAACCGATATTAAGATTTAAGTACAAATTTTTGATTAAGAAGTCACCGTTAAACCTGTAAGTTTGTCTAAAATAACATAAAAGTATTAAAACTTTAAGCACCAGCAGACTGAGATTTTCTAAATATATCAAGACGTTGAAAGTTTTTATACATATAAATTCACCAACTTCCATATATTATTATTTTATTGAAATACTTATTACATTACATTAAATACTTAATTACATTATTTTTTCTATATTACTATAATGACATTAAAAAAATAATTCTTGGATAATTTACAAGTTTCAAATTTTCACATAAGACGTTCCATTAGTAAAGAGAAAAATACATATGCTGACAATTTAATTGAAAAACCTGCTCACCGCAACCATATGCACCGTTTTGGTTTTTCTAAAAGAATGTTTCAATTACATAACTAAAGCGACCTATTGTAGAGTATAAACTTCCCGCTGTTTCTAAAATTATATATCGTGTAATGTTTTATTATAAGAAATACCATTATTATTATTATTACACTGACCTAGTATAAGCGATGCGTCTGGAATATTTTGATTTAAAGACCAGATATTTATATAGTGTATCTATTTTAATATAAATGTTCCAATTCTGTTTAACATAGGTACATCCCTTGCAGTCGTTACTCATACACCGATTTCAATTACGTAAATTAAGGAACTTGACGCAAATAAAAATATACTATAATTCCAACGTTCAATTTTGTACAAGCGCATTACTCGTTTTCGATTGGTTCTGGCATCGATGCAATTTCAATTAAATAGAATTCAATGGATTGCAGCCAATATATCATGCATTATGTATTTGCTCATTAAAATTTAATGGAACTATATTCACTTCAATTTAAAAAAAAAATATTATTGGCTCTCTACACAAGGTAGAATTAAATATTTCCAACGTAAATTATTATTTCACGCATTCCAAAATCCAGCTATCCCTAATTGCCACAATGATTAAATATTACAGTTGAAATTTATGAAAAATGTACTGTGTGTTATTCCATCCGTACAACAATGTGTGCTTTGGTGTGTATTTGCGTCATGTTTCGATGCTGTGAGTCAAAGCACTTGACCTTTTTACACACACAATGTGCGGTATTGCAGAAGAACATGTTTCTGTTTCCTTTCATATGTATAATAAACATACTCATTTGGAATCGAATGTGCCTCTGTAGTATAGAATTGCGACGGGTTACAATTCTGTAGGGATGGAAATAACTGGTATTTTGTTTTCATTAAATTTTTAGTAATCCAATTTAAATGTTGTCGGAGATTGCAAAAGACGCGACGCGAATTTCTTGTCGCAAATGAAATCATCAATTACTTGCATTATATAATTCCGTGTGCGTGTATTCGCCAGAAAAGTTGCGGAATAATTGGATTAGGGGGATACTCAGAGGCCTGAACAATTGTTTCGGCTGAGTCACTTCGAGATTACAAAAATGATTAAATTAAGGGCACTGCGGAGACGTTGATTAAGATTGGTCGCGTTCAAATTACTATGAAGATACGCGCCACCGACAGTCTTCAACTCTTGGAATTTCAGTTCAATTGGGCTTTAAGGATTATTTACCGTTTTGAAAGTTCGACTTTCCTGGTCCAGGAGATGCTAATATACCGGAAACCACTATGTTCATGATCATCAAACTGCATGCGACTTCGATCCTCAGGTTGTCCATCTTGATGTTTCGAATGCCCAGCTCGCACCAGGTCCTATTTATCCCATAATATTTTCACGTTGGATTCACCATGAACGCGACGATTTGCTTAAAATACATTACACTTGCTTAAAACATATGTGACCAAAGTCGTGCGCGACGCTACTAAACTCCTAAGTCAACCCTGTAAATGCTGAGCGCGTAGTTTCGGTGTTGACTCCTACTCCAAATGTATTTTTTCTTTATTTTCGTTTTGCGGGGTTTTTATTTTTAGAACCGCTCCGCGATCGTACATCATTCTATTTACAGGAAAACGAATTTTTGGATTGACATCGCCTTTACAAAAATTCCTTTCCAAATCAAAACAATAACTGCGTCCCAAACATTTTCAATGTTTTGCTTTTAAAAAAAATAAACATATCCTTAATATATGTCGGATATTAATACAATTATTATTATTTATTCTAAACCTTAATATGATGTTTTTTTAATAAAACTAAATATTTAAATAAAAAGAATGTGAATTAATTCAACTAGTACTATACAAAAGGGATGGCCAACTTTTGTGTACAGAAGATTTACTTTTTGTTTTAAAAATGTGTCGCGAACGACTTGTCATATTTGTAGTCTAAGGGGGCCAGGAATTGTATGAAATAATACTATGTTTATATATTTGATTTGATTGACCGGTCGTGCAGTTGGACTGTATATCAACAATTATCATGAAATCAATTCAATTATAATAATGACTACAAAAACAATGTTTCGTGAAAATCACGAATTAATTGTTTAAAGTTTGATGTGTTTCAACGAATGCGCAGAAAAAATGTTATTATTACTATAGACAAATTAATACTGCAACAAATAAAAAAAAAGTAATGTTCCTTGTGCTTTCATTGATTATTTGAGATACGTTATTTGTAACAAAACAAATAATGCTAGGCTTCCATATTATTGTCTAGAAAATAAAAATAAAACAGGGACTATTTGTAGTAACCTTGAAGCGGATGTTTGAAAAAAGGACGAACCGCGTGTTTAATAGACAGGAATGTATGAAAAGGAAATAGATGGAAAATGCGTGTAAAAAATAAAGTTTATTTCTATACGATAAGCATAAAATATATACGAATGTCGTCAAAAATCCAATAAAAGCAGTATACTATTTTTGGCCATCTCATATGAAAACATAGTGAAATAGATGCGCGCCACAAACATCCAGTGGAAATAGTTTTCGAAACAGCTGATGGTCTAATTTTAATGCGGTTTTAAAACTAGCACTAACTTCGCATTGGAAAGTTCATTATATCTCGGCTCGTGTTTAAATACATTTGAATAATAAGCAAAATCGAGTTTGGGAAAAGTGTTGGGGAAAATGGAATTCAATTATCTCGCCTTAAAGTGAACGCCGCTCCTCCTCCTCCTTTTATTCGCTTCTTCATCCCCAGATTGCAGGACATCCCTTCAGCCAATTTCCGCTCCAAACTTTACGATTTGTTTGCATAGGAATGCGATGTTCAATTATTGTCATTTCAATCATAAACAAAATCATATTTACTTAAAAGACAAACCTTAAAAAAACTAAAAAAATGAACGTACACAAGGTAATCAATCTAACAACAGTAATTTTTACAATTTTACTTACGAATTAAAATTTATCCGGGAATTCCGAGATGTTTATTTTTAATACAACGATGAAATTGTCCCGTATATTGAAGAATACACGTTTTTTGATAATATTTACTTTAGTTTAAATTGTGTGAAATCACATCAACATTTTATGTCGTGTATATACAAAGATTTGCACAAAAATTGTTTTGCGAATAATAGGAAATCATAAGTAAAGGCAATTTGAAAATTACTAAATAGAATAATTAATTACATTTCCAATTCGCCTTAACTGCCGACATTACTAATAGCTTAAAGTTCGGTGATAAGTGTTGCAATAATAGTTGTAGTACGAAGTTTAGGTGACTATATATTATCTAGACAAATTGTATTAGTCGAAAGATATTAATTAATCATTGAAAATTTGAGAATCTATTATGAATTAATGAGCACGTTTTGGCAAGAACGGTTCCTTCAATAGAGTTCAATATTAAACTCGAGATTGGCCATCACATAAAACTAGGTAGGTTTAGGGAGGTTAACTGCAACCATGGGAAAATTGAATTAATAAATACTAAATAATATCGGTTAAATGTAGAAGCTCAATATTTAATATATGAAAAAATATCATGGGCTATAAGTTTGCTTAGTGGTTCGCATTTAAACTTCAACAATGATGGGAATTTCCATCTCTCTAAACACGTGAAATATTTTGTGAATTTACGGATCGCCACCTATTCATGTGTGTCCATTTTATCATACCAGGTATTCAACACATTCAAATATGTGTAACCTCTGAAATGTATACATATACGGATGGATATAGATGCATGGGTTTGCTCGCATGTAGAGATGTTATTTTGCAAATAGATTCATATGATATTCCAGCGTTTACAATGATCCCAGCGCCTTTTGCGCCGTAAACGGACACTTCCACGCTGCCATGATATTTCAATTAATCAATTCTTAGGTGGCGCAGATGCATTCGTTTCCTGTTAATAAGGGCCGTGGGGGCGTTCGTGACTGTCTATGCCATTCAACTCCACTGCAACTTTGCAAACCATTCATCAGGAAGTCCACAGTGCAATTGCAAACAGTTTCGCACTTATGCAAAGCTGACGTTCCGTGCCTTATCAACAATTTATGTTTGTTTTAACTGTTACATGCAATTATCATCATCATTTTTTCTAGCATATCATTTTGTTTTAACGTTATTTATTAATAGATGCAAAGATCTGTAATTCAGTAACATCCTTTATGTGCTCTCATCATTTGTTTTTTCAGATCGTGCTTCTCCGTAGCCCTTCCACACTATACAACATGCATCTGCCATTGTTATTCTTGAAATTCTATAGCAATATGTTAAAAGTATATTTTGACTTTAGCCATGTTCACTAAATTAGAGTAATTTTATAAATAAATACAAAATTATAAATCCAGTTACATAATACTAATTAATTTCTAATTATAATTGATATTTCTTATAAAATTTGCTTTCCGATCTAAAATTTAGTTTCCATTAAATATTACCAAAATGTTTACTGTACATTATTGTATTTATAGTTTATATTTTAGTAAACCAATAAAGAAAAACACAAATGTTTATTTTTTATATTGGAAAATGTATTGTACCTGAAACGATATTACTATTAAAATATGGAAAATAAATTATTTGATTTCTATACAATGATAATATTTTATGATAAAGTTTGTATATTATATATGCTGAGTATAAAAATTAACTATTTTTAGTACATGTTTGAAAAGGTATTTTTGGAAAGAATTCTTAAAATTCCATGCGCAGAGAATGACTGCTCCCACCAGCCTGCCTCCCTCTGGTAGAATGAATAATTGCCGAGGAACTTAATGGTTTTAAGATGCACTGGAAATGCAATCAATTAGCGACATTTTGAAAAGAATTCTAGTCTAAAACGGAAACGGAAACGTTTATTTCTGGCTCATCTCAAAAACGCCGCCGCTATCCTGACTCAACAACCTATCTAATTAAGTGATCCTATTTTAAAACGGAATCACACCTTGTTGTTGTATATTCCAAATATTTGGAAAGATCGTTCCAATTTCAGATGCAAATGATTTTTAATTTTAATAAACGAATCTTTGCAAACTTTTTGTTTTTATTCAACGAGAATTACTTGAAGTATGATTATTTGAGAATCGTAATAGATATTACCAAATTAAATTCGTGAGCGTCGTTACTTGCTGGATTCTTCTTTTTTTACTTGTTATTTATTTAAGTTTTTCTCAATCTACTGTATATTTATATATGTGGTCTATTGCGCAAAATATGTGATAGTCCAGTGAAACAAACAGCAAAGTATACAAGTTAACCGAGCGTTAAAAAGGCAAAAACGAAGTTTGACGCCTACGGTTGGTTTCGATGAAGATGGGTAGATGTAGGTGCACATTGTGTGTATACATGTTTAGATGAGTGTGGGTGGATTTATTAATAGGTCCTCTTCGAAAATCGATAACTCATCTCGAGAGGGGTTCGCAAAGAAATGTTGAAAGTATCTCCGGAATGCGTGTGTGCGTCTGAGGGTGAGTTCCGAATAAATTTTGCATTGAAAATTCGTGCAATTACTCTCTCCAAGCTACCATCCAGATATCGCAAATGACAAATGAGCTATCTGTTAAAAACTGCTGCCGTTACGGCCCAACAACTTTGCGATTTACGTGCACGGGAAACCGTAAATCGCGAGCGGCCGGACCTGGAGGCCCTTTCTTTTTCAATATAGTGTAAACGCGCCTTCTTCCGGTCCGCATCCCTTCTCATAAAAGAAATACAACCTTCGCAAGGGCCTCTCGCACGGGAAACATTTCCCATATTAATATTTCATCACCCACACAGCTTAAATACACAGTCATTTCTAAGAAATAGAAACTCTAGAAATACATAAGTCCATCGTGTTTGTAAATATTGTCCATGAAGTTTTTCAGTGTTAAGCTTTCAAACTTTCATGTGCACACTTGGTAATTGAAATTCTAATTAATAACTAAAAAAAAATCAAACAAAATAGTTTATGGATATTTGTATTTTTATGCATATATAAAAATCTGTTTTCCAACAATATTCATTTTTCAATAGTGATTAATGTATACCCAAAAGGTACGTTTCCCTTCCTCAAGAGGTACATCAGTATTATTACAGTCAACGCACTCTTAACTACTAGACATACTGCATTGTCACCTTACTTTAACAATTGAAATAATTATATATACTATATGCAGAAATGCCTTTTAGTTTCAATTAATAGATTTAAGCAAGTATATAAAACATGATATTGATTGAAAAAATGTACGCTGTAAACGACGAAAGATCGTTACCAAGTTAGAAATGGACGAATGCGTCTGCGTTCCTCATAGATTTCTACGATCACTAGGGGCTCATTACATCTTCATTAGTGATCGTACTGATTACACACATACACTATGTAACAAGGCAAACTCATGCATACATGAATATCCTATTAACGCCTCATCTACACATACATTTGCACGTATAGACTACTGTTTGAGTGGGCGGAAAATATTTTCACGACGCAGCGTATACACGGAACGATAGAGTACATTAAAACAACGAGAAAAACGGAAATTAGAACGTAAATGTTCGTTTAGTTGGCTTGGTTTACAGAGCGGAGATTTATCAGCTTATGAAGAACTCTCCACAAATTTTCATTTAATAAAAATACGTAGCTAACTTGTTTGTATGCTGTTTTGTCAGATTAAAACTCTAGATTTATTCATTAATGTGGCTTTTAATTTTCTCCAGTATCACACATTAATTTTATAATGGAGTCATTAAGAAACTGCCAACAGCCAATAGTTATTTTGTCTTTTACATCTGAGAGATGGCATATCATTTCGGTTTGATAAAGGTAATTTTTGTAGTTATTAGTTCGACATATCAGAAACTTTAAAATTAATTAAAATAATACGCGTTTGTGAATTATGTGCACGCGCATCAATTATGATATGTAATTATAATAATTGGTGTTAGGGGAAAATCTTGTAATTAAAAGAGATAATTAAACGGAATGAGAGTCATCACACGTGTGTCGCTGCTGACTCGTCGTGTAGCCAAGAACTGAAGAACGATAGCAGAGGTTTTTGTCCCTCGGTTATATCGCTTTTATGGGATCACATTTCATCCGCTCCAATACCATGGGATACTCACGCAAACACAGACGGAGAACCCAGCCAGCCAGCACCGTCCTCCGTCGAAACATTCTCTTTATTTAAGAATTAGTGTCAGCGCCAAACGTCTTATTAAATGTTGCTAGTAACACAAGACATGCTCTTAATGGAATCGCCCTAGCAAAATATTTGTATCTCTGTGTATGTGTCAGTAAACACCCCTTAGTGTCTACAGTTAGTGCTCAGTTAACGAACATATTGTATACAGAGTATGTACGTTAATCAGACGATTAATTCTCACAAATATCTTTTCGGTTTGTCTAACAGAATCCCACATGAATACTCGTACTCAATTTTATTAAATTCAAACTACGTTTTTTTTTCTTTCTATATATATATACTTACACTTATAATACCTCGCATTTTATACTGTTGTTTTCAAAAGAACGAATAAAAATCATAGTTTCCCCCTTTGATTGTTGTGGTTCATTCATTCCTTATATTGTTATGGCTTTAGGGGCCCATTAATACTTTCTTGTATCCTCTCGTGAAGCCATTTAAACTCAACCGGAATTCAAAAACTTTTTACATTATAAAATTTACATACAACACGAAGATCAATATTCTCGTCTACCGACGTGACTCTACCTACCAAACACACGTTTAATAATTCACACTGAAATGATTGTATTCGGGGTCTCATGTAATTAGTTTCAATAGATGGGGCGTGTGTGTTGGGCAGTTCAAGGGATTTGTTGTTATCTATCACTTACAAAAGTATACGTATATTTCAAACGAGCTAAACACGTATAATTGATTCATGGTGTTGAGAGGATTTTCGAATAATCTGAAATATATATTACTTACACTTAAAACGTATCATGGAATTACAGTAGAGTACTTGTGAGAAGGTATTATTCTCAACTAGCATATATTTAAAGAAAATGAAATATATAATCTTGTGTTACATATAAAATGTGTACATGTATATGTACATGATTATTATTATTTTATATAGCTTTACAGTTAATTAAAATTAATTAATAACTTATATGATATCAATAAAAATGATGCGGCAGCAAAAACAATACGTGAATGGAAATACACCAATTAAAAATAAAATTAATACCCAATTTCCAATTATCCTGCACTCATTCAAAATCATCTCGACATGATCAGCCTATTATATATTACCCAAAGGACCGAGGCTTAACCTACTCAGATGATCGCATTTGTAGACCGCAGCAATACCCATTTTACAAAAGGATAAAAAATAAATTAAACAGTCTAATGTATGGGCGACAGCTTTGGTTTAATCTCACGAATAATTATACCTCCGTTTATTTACGTCCGCCAACTGAACAATGGACGAAAAGTCATGAGCTGTCACATATAACGTGCAGCTTTTGGCAAACCTCAAGTATGATCGTTCTTCCACCCCAAATCAATGAGCAGAGCGCGACCACATACGGCGCTCATTGTCCTTTTCGACACGAGAAGGACAATGCCGACAAAGCGGACTAACAACCGTAGCATAAATTTTAAAGCGGAGCTTTTCTTTTGAAATCCGAGCTTTTCGGAATTTCCTAATTCCGCTTTTATTGGATGGATTTTTACTCCTAAATTACATTTGTCCCTCGTTGTCCCATCAACAATTCGCATTCACGTTGTGTTTTGCCGGGTTTCATGTACAAATAGTGTTTATCAGTTCTATGTACCGATAATTAATTGATATTTAATCGGACAGTGCTGATCGATCATAAACTTGTCTACTTATTCTACTACAACAGTAACCATTATTTTTTTTATTTCATATCAATTCAAATGCGTAAACAAATCTCAATCTAATATATAGTTTAATTAATATTTCCTCGAATACATTAACACAGATAAGGGCTCTGAACAGTAATCAAATATTAAATAAATTGAGAATATATATTCTTATAGTACGTAGAATGTTTTCTTGGGTAAACATTGAAAATTTGAGTATAAAAAAATAATATCCTCTATTATAATTATCTAGGTAAATTACTTATTCGAGTTAATATTAGAACAGTTGGCACGTATATTTCAGTTGGAATTTCTCAAGTCAACGAAACAAAAAATATTTATAGACGATATATATTAATAATAAATTCTTGGCAAAAATTCCAATGATTATTTTATTATAACCATATTCTATAATATTCAAAATATATTGTATTATTTTTGAATAACTGATATATTACTATTTAAAACTATTCCATTTACTAAAACATTAAAAGATATAAATCAATATTTGTAGATACAATTAATATTGAATAACATGATTTAGCATTTAATGTTAGTTTACTTCAATAATATTCATTACATGTATGAAGCTCCACCTAGTATGAAATAGTTGCACTGTATAAGTATTATCATGCGTCCGAAGAACAAAAATCAATATTGTCAATCATGCAGATTTAGGTAAGTAACTGAAGTATTTTGCACCATTTACCTTACAATAATAATATTTTCTCGATTGCAAAAATAAAAATGCAAAATGGTGGATAATCAAACATTAACCAATAGCTATCAATGAAAAATAACCAATCACTAATGGTACACCCTGATTGGTCTGAATGTAGCTGATATTGAAGAAAATGTAATTTATAATCAAAAGAGAGGCGTGGGTTATTTGTATTATAGTATGGAAAATAACTGTTAGTATAATAATAAGACCAAAACAAATTCAAATAACCTTTGCGTCTTTATTTAAAATACATAATCATATATTTAATATTCGAAGATTAGGTTTTAAGAAAATAAAATAAATCTGACAATCTGCTTTTAAGTTTATTGATATTTTGTCATACATATAAGGATCACCTAAATAGCTACATAAACATGTAAAACGAAATGTTACATTGACACATATCTCAATCTAAGCTACATATTATACACTTTACAGGATTACTTTGTATAGTATTAACATGTATATGTAAGGATTTTGAACAATCACAGATAATATTTGATAAATGATTACAAAAACAGAAGTAAACCTTCGACCGCTTAATTATCTAATGTTTAATAATGTTTTCCTAATTTGAACACGGTCACTTATGTAATACGCAATATTATTGAAAATAATAACGAATTAAAATACATTTCAATACATTTGTGTATTACGTTCCCTACATTGTTGTAAACACGCATTATATAACATATATTTATATTTAAGATTATTTGGAAGACATTAATTCTTTGGAATTATTATTTAACTTGGAAGACTTTAGTCACTAACTCTAACATTCTTATACATTAATAATAAACAAATTTTATTGTATAACTAGATACAAAGGGATATTGACCGCAGTTTTTCCACCCTCTTATACATTAATATAATAATTGATATTGCTCTTTAAATACATTTACTATTGTCATATATTCTGAATGGATACTTCATATGTATAATATATATATATATATATATGTGTTAATATCGAACGTCTTTGAATTTGATCTATATTAGTAATAAAATATTTTCATATTCACAAAATATAATTTTGTGCCACTCATTTTGTATTTTAGCAAATGACTAAAATCCTTAATTTGGAAGACTTTGAAGGCATTTAAGTAGTTACTGGAAGACTTCGTTGCCTTATATTAATTAAAATTATATTTTATAATCATATAACCATTTCCCAATGTATATATTACGAAATAAAATGATAAACGCACATCAAAAATTGAATTTTAAAACGGTAAACCAATGGAGAAGGCTTTAATGAGAGCGATACCTGCGTCATACATACCAATGATGGCAAACAGAACGCCTAAAAATATAATAAAATAATCGAAAGCAGCTTGTTTTCTATCTAAGGTCTGTCCTTTCAATTTTAAATGAAAGTAACACGGCCAAATGAAACTAAGCATTGTTCCCGTGAAACTGCCGATGAATCCCATCAAAATCGAAAAATGCGGAATAAAGCAGGCCATCAATATGGTAAATATAACTACCGTGACTCGCCAAGCCAATCCCCATACCTTGAGTTCCCCATCCAAAGCCCAGATCGAGGGAAAAATTGTTTTCGGCTTACCTTTAAAAAATGCGCGCTCCAATAATTCGCAGGCAGCGTAGTAAGGTAGTGGATAGCTTAGCAGGGCTTTAATTACCAAGCACAAATTCACTAATCCTTTGAATCCAGCGGAATGTAAATTATTAGTGATCACCTGTTGCGTATCATTCTGGAATGTTAAGAAGCAGACGTATCCGAAGAGAGCTTTGAAAATAGCCGCCCAAACGTGCGACCAATCAAGCATCCATTGAAACTTGGAAGGATCCTCCATGTTGCCTTCCAAAGTCGGCAGGAAAATCTGGGACGTGTATGAAAAGACAATTACTCCTAAACTTATAGGAAAGTTTTCAAAGTCGATGGTCCACTTGACTTTGCTCCATCCCCAATCTCCGATCTCCAATAAGCAATAGCCGAGAATAATGGCGTTGATGAAAATGTGTGACATCGTGCACCAGAAGGACAACAAGCTAACACTTTTCAGGGACTTCAGGAAAGCTAAACAATAAGTGAACGATTTTAATTAGTAAACGGTCTTAATTAGTTATATCAACTAATGTACCTAAAGGAATTAAAAATATTCCCACAAGCATCATCCAACTTCTAGTATCAATGGCACCGTCCGGAAATGTTCCAATCATTAAATCTCCGCAGACAACGACGTACAGTATGCATGTCATCAGAAGTTCAATTATTTGAGCAATGTTGACTATCTTCGCTCCGTATTTCTTACCGAAACATTCTTTAGCAATGCCGACATAAGAATCGCGAACCCTGACCTGTTGTCCAGTTTGTACATCAAACTCATATAAGCATTCAACCAATATTTTTCCGGTGTAACAACAGATATACGCAATTCCTATCATAGCAGCTACCGCCCAATATCCTCCGCGAAGTACGGCGAAAGGTAACGAAACGATAAACATTCCCTACAAAGCACACACAAAAATACAATATAATAATGAATAATAAAATCATGTAATATATTCCTACCTGAATAGCGTTAGTCACGTTCCATGCGGCCTGATATTCATTGATTTTAATGTCACTCTTTCCCTCAACAAAATCATCATCGGATATGGATGATACGTGAGAAACCTGCCTGTTAATGGGGTAATTGAAAGAATCCTCTGCTTGCGCAATTTCTGCAGAAGCCGCTTGTCGGAATGGATTTGTACTGGTCATATTGCTTAGTTCATGGTGTTCAATTGATCCTTGATTAGGTATTTCATTGTTCAATTGCGCAAAGTGCACCCGTTCACCGGGGGTGCTGCTGGGCGTCCCTTTCTTATCCGGCATTTGCTGCCGAAGGGTTTGCCACGCCACGTTCATCGCGTTTCCCAAAGGGGGTAAATGGATGTTACCGAATTTCGACATCGCTGAAGAAAACCGCCGAGATGGATTCGGAAATTGGGATAAGATCAATACGCAGGAAAATGAACTACTTGATTTTTCACAATTAAACTTCTTCGTTATTCAGTATTCTTTTCGAATTTCGACAACTATCTTCACTCGCGGTTAGCTCAATAAATACATGTTAATTTTAGGATTATCCACTTACAAGTTTCGGATCTTCAGGTGGAAATTAAAATTTCAACGTTTCCATCTCGGCGGCGGAGTGGTCTTCGGAAAATTGGTACATTCTCAGCGTCCGCGTACTCTCAATCCTGCGTGAACCAGGACCGTATCACTAAAATTTCCCTATCCAGAAAGCATTTCAATATTTGTATATTTTACAAATACTTAATTCGTTACATAATTACTATAAAAGTATTTCATTTATAAACTCTAAACAGCGGTTGCTAACTGGTGGTCCGTGAGAGAATTTTGGTAGTCCGCAGTGATTTGAATATATTTATAATTTTTTATATTCAAAAGGCCGAATGCAAAATTTTGGTAAATTATAAAATTGTTATTTATTACTAGAAACTATCGTATTTCTTAATTTGTTTAGAATACATTTAAAATGGTTAACATTAATGTCGGAGCAAACGTTCTATGCTCAATATCTATTTACATTTTCTTTCATTATAAATGCGTATATATTTTTATTTACTTTTTGTGTCAATATACATTTTTATATTTTATTAATTTATTTCAAATATAGGATGATTTTCGAAGTAATTTGTGATCAAATACAACCCTGTCTTACTATTTGCTACAGAGTGTACTAAAAATCAGATCAATAAGGTAGCTTGCACACTTCGTCGGCAAATCCCCCTGGCGACGAAGTCTGTAAGTATGAAAAGCGGTATTTAAATGTTTCAGTAAAGTAAAAAAATAATTTTCGCAATAAATATTTTTTTATTATTTATATATATATTCTAATTGTACGCCATAAATTTATTAATAATAATATAATTAAAATAAATTGTAAACTCTAGCATATACATTTGTTATATGTTATAAAGTGTATCTCCAAATTCATATGGAGCTATTTAGATTAATTACACATATATAGCAACTTAATACAATATTTCTTTTTAAACAGAAATTTATTCAGTAACATCCTTTTTGATAATTTTTCTCCCTAACAAATCCTTTTTAACATTTCCATCATGAATATCTTCATCAAAATCTGAAGAGCTTTCATCCTCATCAGAGCTGGAATCATTATAGCAACCTAAGCCTGGCAATATTCCAATACAAGTTAAACCAGTATTGCATGGTGTAGTAATATTATCTTTCACTTCAGTCTCACTCTCTGAAATTTTTCGTTTTTTAGGTTCAGATTTCTTGACAACTGCACCTTGGAGCAGTTTTATTTGTGACTTTCTATTTATTTGAGACTTCGGCTTGCTCTTTGACATTTCTGCTTGTATCTTTTGATCTAGTGACTTCTCCTGCAAGGTGGCTACTCGGTTTCTGTAATCACTCAGTTCCTTTTGCTCTTCCAAATTTTTTTTACGATCTGCTGCCATTTTGCTACGGTCCACCAAATCTAAAAATTCTATTTCATCATCATCAAGGCCTTTTATCATATTTTCTGAAAATAATATTTAGTTGGTCTGGAAATTTGTTACAGGTGTATTTTTTTAATACTTAATTTGTGTGCTTCTTCATATTCCATATCCTTCTTCTGTTTCTGTTCCTGTAGTTTATCAAACAAACTTCGGTTGTCTGAAGGTTGCTCTGGACGTTCTAAAAAATGTACATTGAAAATTTGTAATAGTAATTTGTTATAAATTGTTAATAAAATCGAAAAGTTTGTGGTTAGGATTTGTGTCATACAATATTAAAATACCTATTGGATCCTCTGCTTTTCGGACACGTTCCCATTCTTCCTGCCTTTTCTTCCTTACTTCTTGTACTTCACTTTCCGTTATAAAACCCGAACTCATTTTGTTTATTACGTATTTAATATAAAAAATAAGAAATAGTGTACCCACTTGCAACTACTCAATATAATGGTAGATCATGTAAAGCATATAGCTTCAAATGAGTATATAGTATATATTAAACAGTGTACTGAGATATAAATGTATGATCTTAAATATTTTAGTTATTAATACAATCAGTTGTTTTTCAAAACCAAATAATAGAGAATATATTTACAACATTTTTTGATGTATAGTATATAATTTTACGGCAACCAGTTTTACAGTTCTATATTTTGATAGTCTAAGTAATGTGTTCTAAATAAAGTTAAACTTGAGGTCGCAATAAGATAGATGGCGAACTATTCTATAACTAAATATATTATGAAACAAATTTGAATAGTAAGATATGCTAATTTTTTTAAGATACAATTTATTACTTATTCTACTTTAATGCTTAATCCGTTTCTTGGAAAGAACATACGAAAATAAATATACTAAAAAAAATGTTACCAAGTCAAAATTGTAAATTATTATTTCTTTGGCTAATAGACTGTAATAAATTGAAGTTCCGTCAATGTAAGGATGTAAAAATATTATTCGTTTGCTTGTTGTCAGTACAATATAAATATTTCTTATATATTTTTATTTTGCTAAACTATTATAATAATATGAATCATTTCATTAATTATATTTCACTTTAATCGATATAAATATAAACTATTATTTCTATTCATACGATTTCTTAGCATTTTATGTTACATATTAATATTTTAGTGATGAAATTACATTAATAAACAAATATTAAATACAATAATTGATATCCTTAACAATATACTTATATAAAGGGAATGTAGATATATTCATCGGGAGAAGTTGCAAAAGAAAACCAAATACCTTAATTCTTCACAGAGGTTTATCTTTACGATACCGGACCATTATTTCTTTAAAAAAACCCAGTACTATGACGTCAAATTATACTCTCATCTGGCCGGCCTGTACATTATTGCGGTTTAAACTGTACATATCTTCGTTGTCTTCTGACTGGATTGCAGTTTACTGACAGTCTTCTGAATGGGTCTATCTCTGACTGGAGATCCAACATCGTATTTCTAATAGATAGACAAATTTAAATGTAAAATTAAATGATTTATTTTTTAAACATATATGTAATACTGCTAATTATTAAATAATTATAATTTTATAACAAAAACTACTGACGAAAGCTTTTTTTAACATGTTAACCCATGATAAGAAACATAAAATAATAATTCTAATTAAAATCTGGTCAAAGGATATGTGTCTTTCTTTCCAGTTAGTTCTGTGCATAAAATACTCTAAACTTAATATTAATTATAGAATCAATCAGTGGTCGAACTATTGGGTTGGTGCATAATTATCAGGCGTTTTTATTAACAAAAGAACCCGCCTATTTTTTGTTAATAAAAATTGCTGTTTTGTTTACTTTATTTTAAAAAAAATATTATTTGCAAATGGGAAGCAGTTATTTTAGTAGATGGAGGCCCCCAAACAATGCGGATTGGTAGGATGTATAGGGAGGAGGTCAAATAAAAATTTGTTTAGGGCCCTCAAATAGTAAAACTAACTGATGTCTAGGGCCCACGATATTCTTAAAATAGCCCTCAGAGAACCAATACTCCATACCCCGTCAGCAATTTTTGCAACTATTGTTTAGGGCTTTATGATTTTCTTTATTTAAAAACAAGGAGGGCCTCAAATAAAAATTGACTGCTATAAAATTTGTCTGTGACACTCGCTACTCAGGAAAATCCCGAGCGATTCAGGGGTCCGAATAATACTTTTCAATGGGGGGGGGCTTAGATTTGAAGTTCTGGTGTATTTTATCTATTAATATATTAATCGATTTTTCCCTAAAAAAGCTTTACGATTTATTTCAAGAATCTACAATTCTCGTATTCTGTTAGTATTCAACAATACTCAATGGTCTGTAACAATGCCGTTCGTTATTGAACATCTGCTGAAAATCTAAAACAATTAAAATTCATCAATTTCAATTGCTGTTGGCGAAAAAGATTTAATTAATTTTACCAACTGTTCGTCGGAAATAATTAGGGTAGGCTCTCGGGAATTTGTATAAATCTACAACTAAATTCAGACTAATGAATTTCTTTTTCCTACTATACGCATGCAAGTATTCAAAAACATAAAATAAAAGAAAATACTATGACAAGTATAACAAAATTAAAGTACTCTTTTTCTTGTACCTTTCATCTAATGGGTCGCATTCTAATGGTATCTTTTATTTTCACTTCTTGGCAGATACACTCGAATACCGGAACCTACGATAAGTTTATTATATTATTTCTACTTCTAAATATTAATTCCCTTAATACTCAATACATGTGTGTATTACATGATATTATGTATAAGCAATTGATTATTATGTCATGTTTACATGTTAAAGTTATTTGTTTACAAATAAAACTAGGATGCGTTGGTAGAAAGTCGTGATTTATAGGCGTAGTTTCAAACTTTAGCGAACAAAAATTGATATTTATTTTAGGAAAATAACATTGTATTTGATAGGGTTTCTTAATGTGTGTTTATCGAACTTCGGGAATGATATACAGTTTCTCGCAATATATACGAAAAAAAACTTATATTTTATGTTTTTATAAAGTATCAAATCATTTATTTTCCAAAGAACATAGAAATAAATATTATACATATATTATGTATTTTCTACATAAATTTGAAAATCATAGATTTTTTTATAAAATTCTTGTTTGTGGGAATATTAGATTGATTTCCGTGGAATGTTTGAATTCAACCAACGTGTTGGCACCGCTACAAAAATCTAAAGGCAAATGTTTGAAACGTAAATGACCTTAAATAAATTTATGAAAATTTATGAGTTTTATACAACTCCAAATAATATGGAGAACAAAGAGAAGATTATTTACATTTCTGTCTTTTAAACGTTCATTGCTTGCAATGTTTACAGTCTGCGGATATAATAAAAAGAATGAATCATTTTTGCTAATAATAAAGATAAATGATATAACATGTTCATCAATTTATGTTCAATACATAATAATTGTTCAGTATTTCTCAATATTGATAAAATTAGTTTAACACTACTAAAAGTGCAGTTATATGATAAATGTTAAATAATTAGTATGTTAAGCACAAACTTATTACATTTTTAACATTAATTTTAATTTTAATGTTAAAAATGTAATAAGTTTGTGTTATTTTATAATAAACTTCCTTGAGCCTAAATAATATATAATTAATAGCTTACCTGTGCCACATTGTGTCTATTGTCACTGACGATCTGTGATCCTTTCATGAACTGTATGACAGAATTCCGAAAATTTCGCGACATAGTGAAATAAATAATGGGATTTAGTGCAGAATTCGAGTGTCCTAGCAACAGCATGTATTGCATTAAAGTTACGTCCATGTCAATGATTGCAATATCCTTGATCAAGAGCATAGTGTTGTACGGCAGCCAGCAGATGGCGAAAACCAATACCAGCATTAAGAGAATCCATGCTACTCGTTTTCGTTCTCTTCTTAACCTGAATGACTGAAACAAACGCACTATTATAATAATTCTAATATATATATAAAAAAATATAAAAACATACCTGTTCAGTACCAATACTGTCGTTATCATCAACAGGTGGACGGACGGAACACAAAGTTTTTCCCATCATCGAATACGCATACAATATTATAACACCTGGATTAGTGAATTTATATATTTTGTGATTTCCTGTTTAATTTATTCCTTCTTACCTGGTACTGCAAACATCGCAATAAACGAAATTAGGCCGAAAACAGATTGCGATAAGTATCCATCCAGCTGTGACCATTGCTCTATGCAGAATTTCATAGTTATATTTTGTGCAACGGGAATCATTTCAATCTTCATCTTAGATACTAGCAGTAAAGGGGAAAAGATTACGACAGAAAATATCCAAATAACTGCAATTACGATTTTGGTGGACCGTTTTGTTAGCCAATGAGTAAATCCGAATGGACGAGTTATAGCCAAATATCGGTCAACTGCCATCATTGTGATAGTGAATACACTACAAGCTACACAAACACCTGAAAAATGTATACATAAACTATGGTCTAAAACTATAATGGTCTAAATGGTAAAAAATGGTCTAAAACTATAATAATTAATCAATTAATCAATTATTCAATTGAAATTAACATTTATATATTCATTTATATATAAATAAAATTAGATTGACTAATAAATTAGTTTTGTATATAAAAAGGGTGGCCAAACTGTGGCTCGCGAGCCGCAAGCGGCTCTTCAAGAGTCTTGTTGTGTCTAGTTAAGAAACAACAAAACACAAATAATATGTATATTTTATATTATGATAGAAATTTTTAAAAATTATTATACCAAATAGTTTAGGTGCGGCTCTTGCGCAAAAAGTCTGGCCACCCCTGGTATATGAGTTTCATAATTATTTTAGGAGCATAAAATTATTAAAAGTAATTAACATGATTAATGTTTAAGATTTTGCACTTGCTGTTACATACTTACATTGAAAGTAATTCTTCACTATGCAGGAGAATTTGTCGAATAACCACATCGGTGTTAGCGCGCAAAGGGCACTATTTGGCATACACCAAATTGTTACAAGTAAATCAGCTACTGCCAAATTAACTAAAAAATAGTTCGTTACACTGCAATCAAATAGAAAAAATGGCATTAGTTAACTCAGTCAATATTTATATTGTAAACTAAACCTTGAGCATTGCTATAAAGTATATTGATTACTATTACTTGTCTTTAGACTGAATAAAGAACAAAAGTAAATTATCAGTAGATTATTATAATCTTATTTGGATCAGGTTAAACTACGTCTTTGAAAACGGAAAATCGATACCATTAACTCAAAGGACGTCATAAAGGATGTTTGTTGCTTGGGTCGAGGCACCATTCTGATTTTATTGACAAATATACATTATGTTGAACTGCTTGCAAATGTTTGGAATGGGCGTGAATAGCAAAATCAATTGAACCTATTCAAATTGGAATTATCTTAATAAGTATTTTCAATTATCCACTGGTGATGTTTCAATTACCGCTGTTTAATAATGGAAGTTGCTTGTATCTTTTATTATAAATATATAAAAGGAAATTAACAGATTAATTAACTTAGTGTTGATTGTATTGTATTAATGAAATGATTAAGCAACAAAAAATATTGAACAATAGTTTTTTTTTATAATTTCGCCTGGTAAATTCCTATGATATAATTAGAAACCAATAATTTATGATATAGAATTAGATCAGATCTGTTCAACATTACTCGATAAATGTTTACACAATTTGAACATTTGCACGTAGATTAATATTGTGCGCTAGATTAAAATAGAAGTTTGCAACAGTGGATATCAAATCGAAAATTACTATAATGTAATTTATTATAACTAGGACGAATATTTTGTTTCTTTGTATCCATTTTTAACCACTAAAATTCTCAGTTTGATAAATGATCTACCTATTTTATTCAATATATTTTGGATAATCTATAAAATTATTAATTTTGTAACTTTTAAAGATTTAATCCAAAAGTATTCTTAAATATATTTCATTAGCTTAGAATGGATATAATTAAGTTTAATCTTATTGTGTACGTAGGTTTTATTACTAGGTCGATTCGTTGCTATTGAACGACATAAATAGCTTCATACACATGTAGTAAAGCAAGCAAGAACACATTCATACCAAGATTGTCAAGTATATAATTCTTGTTTCAAGTCGTTGTTGATGCTCCAATATTAACAAACCATTATTTACATTGATATTCTATTTTCGTTTGGTATACACAATAGCAGACTCCATTTATAATTCATAAACAAAATAACTGGTAAAAATGTGAAAATATATAAATATATTCTTCAGATGTATTGAATTTACCTAAGAATAGCTAATATATTTCTCTATTTTCAAAACAAGTTTTAATAAATATAATGCTCATATAAATATTAAAGGTTATTGACCATTACACTTTTTTATGTAATTACTCAACTAGTTTATTAGTTCCATATTTGCAATCGTTCATTTCATTTTTTTTTTATCTACTGACTGATTTTCGCTAGAATAAAAAAGCGACTATAATGAGTATCCTTTCATCATTTCCCCCTTCGTTTTCTAACATTATCTCATACAATCCTTACTTATTTTCCCACATTACTTTATGAAATTATACATCGTTACCTCACATCCAATTTGTGACAAATTATAAATAATTTCTAAATTATATTAAAATCATATTCAAATCTAACTGATAGATAAAATTAAAAATAATGTAACTCAATTCATGTGTAAGTATTATATTATGTATATTAATAAAATAAAATTAATAGTATTCCAATTGCATCCAGATTTAGAACTATTATGATCGATATAAATTATTCACATCGTTGCGATGAAATTGATCAAGGCATATTTTAAAGTGTTTGCAATATAATTTAAAGATTTTGAAGTTTATGGAGCGCTTTATCGAATAACTTAATTATATACATAATTTTTCTTGAAAACCGTGTTTATTAACCCTGACGCACATTGTGCTAGTTTATTTATAAATTTCCGAACCCATTTATGTGCAACGGATCAGAATTAGCGCAGATTACAGTTTCGGCAAATTTAACCATACTGAAACGAGGCTATGGAAAAAGATGCTGCTTGTTTACAGAACAATCGTGATTTTATCAGTTCATTAATGGATGAGTGGTAGCAAACAATTGTATAACACTTGTGGTGCACAAACAAACCTCCTAAAAGACTTTCTTAATGCATTAGTCAAGCAATTAATTAAAACAGCTTGCTCTAAATGTGTTTTAATACTTTTAATAAATCATATAATCACACAGAAAAATGTAGAAGTCTGTGAATCTGTCCGACCTATAATAAATATTAATATTGAATTAAAACAAACTGTGTAATACTCACTTTCGCATGTAATTGAATTTAATGACGACAGCAATGACCAGAGTATTGGCAATTAAAGCCACCAATCCAATGGGAATGTAAAGGGAGATGACAGTGACGTTAGCATCATTATAATTAAATATGATCGATTCATAGTCCGTTGAATCCATTATTACTTGTCACGTAATTTTACTTTTTATATTTTAAACATATTTAGTACTTACACAATAATAATATATCTGTAATTAAAAATTATTTTAAATTTCCTAAAAACAGCAGCCTTTTGTAAACGAAGACAATTTTAATATAAATAATAAATATTATTATAAAGCACGTGAATCCAATGTTTCATTCATAAAGATGCCAATATATAAAAATAAACATGGTAAATATTTATCTTTTAAAACTAAGTCAACTTTTGATGCGATCTAACTAAACATTTACTGAATGATATAATTTAAGCTATTAGCTGCAAACAAAGAGATCAAAAATACATTACTAAATTAAAAGACATAAATCGAAAAACAATAAATAGCCATACAAAAAAATCACTTCTTCTTTTAAACACAAGAAATTACACTTATTATAGTCATTTAGTGAAACTGTAAATAATTTTGTTAATTGCTTTAATTTAATAACTTTTAATTATTACGAATATCAATTGATTGAAATATATAACTGCTCGTCCGTTGCGTGAAAATTTCACACTAAACTCACTCGCGCTTCTTACAGCTTTAGGTTAGTTATGGGAGAATATATTCAGTGCTGCCGCTGATACGCAAGGCGCCCTTGTTCAAGACGCCCCTTCCAATATTTCATAGTATAGGATATTTTTCTTTACTTATTACATTTATTAAAATTAAAATAATACAAAATTATGTTCAAACAATGCGTAATAAAATTGTATATAATAATTGACGCCGTAACAAAAGCGCGCCGACAAAAACGCGCAGTAATAAAATCGCGCTGGACGAAAGCGCAACATAAATGCGCAGTATAACAACCACGACAAATGCACGACATTTATTATGTATTTTTAAAATAGGAACCCTGCCCAGCTATTAGTAACCTAAGGCGCTTGAGCATATAACCAAATTCCAACATTCAAAACCAAACTTCCCGAATCCAAGGCGCTAGAGCAGGGGTCGACAACCCAATCGTTTGTAAGTACTTTTAAAAATCATCCAAAACCAAACTCCCAAACGCCTTAGATCAGTAGGATGGATATGATACTTATTCACTTTTCGCGCTTTTGTTTCGATTCATGCGATTTAAATACTGCTAATACATTTTAATTCTCATTAAGAACTGGATCCAAATATTTAATAAAGTAAGAGTGGACTCTTTAGACTGTGAGGGACATATGGCAAGTGCATATGTATAGGTACTGTGTTTACTATTTATTATTGCTCGTGAAGTCCATATGTGGTTTATTTTAGGTCTATAGATTTGTCTATATAATTGCTGCATACGCCGCAAAGTGTGAGCTTAGTTGCATACATTCATAGAACTTTTCATACATGAAACAATTTTGCCGTATCCATTTGACTGTTTATAATCAACAAATAAATTTAGGTTCAACTCTGTGATTAGAATGTATAATTGGTCAGTTAACCGTCAGTTGACCATAGGTCTTTCAATCTATTTTTTTGTTTTTTTTTATCTGCCATCGTTTTGATCAACATGTGAAAGAGTGAAAGAGCTCTTCTTTCCTCTTCATTTGTGGTCGTTTTTTGCAATTTCTTCCTTTAAACGCACCAATAACGCCGTTCTTAAGGTAATCAATGAATAGTTAGGTCAAAACCTTACCAGTAGACATTTGCGTTTTTGGATGCTTTGAACGGCTTTCACCCTTTTCTGTATACTCAACTGACAACCGATTTGACTCTGGATTGTAGTATTGGATCCAGGTTTCATCCATTGTTACATACCGCATAAAAAATTCATTTTATTTTGCTCGAACAGCTCCAAACAATCATCAACTCGTTGTTGTTTTTGGTCCAGTTTGTGCAAACGCGGTACCCATTTTGAACAGAGCTTTCTCATGATCAAATGTTCATGTAAAATGGTAAATACAATGCCTTTTGATATCTTCAGGGTGTCAGCTATCTCACGTAGCTTCAATTTACGATCAGCCAAAACTTTTTTGTGGACTTTTTTTATGTTATCTGCAACAATTGCCAAATTTGGGAGACCAGAGCGTTCAGCATCACTTGTGTCTGAACGACCGCGTTTATAATTTAACGTTATTTTTTCGCATCCAAAATCAATGTTTTATCAACACACGAAATTCATATTTTTCCATTGTTTTTAAAATTACAAAAGTAGCGTCACTGAAACCACTATAACTTGAGATTACAGTTGTTTTAGTGGTTAAACGTCATATTGCCATGAAATTTTGGCAGGCGTCGTCTGAAGGTTGGTACTTCCTAAAAATCATATGAATTTGTCTGCAGAGGTGCCATGTATATGTCATCCTACGAACTTGTTGAGTGAGGTGTTAATTCTGGATGCCATATATTCGATGACTTTTATTTAGCGGTATTTAAGTATTAATAGATGATAGAGCGTAAGCAACCAAAAATCCGCAATATAGTAGTTTCCCTGCAAGTAAAACCGTTTAGCGCAGTGGTCCCCAACCCCTCCATTACATCA